>NW_027518451.1:0-24953 GCF_051622035.1 Arctopsyche grandis | reverse complement strand
ACTAACTGGACTAAAATACATTATAGAAATTTAATTACAACAAATAAGGAGATGTGAGATTAATAGAGGGAGATTATATTGCTCTATTACAGTAACTGGACTAAAATACATTATAGAAATTTAATTACAACAAATAAGGAGATGGGATAGGGATATAAATAGAGGGTGTTGATATTGCTCTATTACATTAACTGGACTAAAATACATTATAGAAATTTAATTACAACAAATAAGGAGATGGGATATTAATAGAGGGTGTTGATATTTCTCTATTACACTAACTGGACTAAAATACATTATAGAAATTTAATTACAACAAATAAGGAGATGGGATATTAATAGAGGGTGTTGATATTGCTCTATTACACTAACTGGACTAAAATACATTATAGAAATTTAATTACAACAAATAAGGAGATGGGAGATTAATAGAGGGTGTTGATATTGCTCTATTACATTAACTGGACTAAAATACATTATAGAAATTTAATCACAGCCAAAAAAGCACACCAAATTAAAAGTGGGTGTTTACGTTATGAAAACTTATTTAATTGACAACACGTTATGGAGAAGAGAGTGATTACATTAATTATTAAAAGTGGGTGTTTACGTTATGAAAACTTATTTAATTGACAACACGTTATGGAGAAGAGAGTGATTACATTAATTATTAAAAGTGGGTGGTTACGTTATGAAAACTTATTTAATTGAAACTGAAAACACGCTATATTAAAAGAGGGTGTTGATATTATGTAGCTTTTTTTAATTACAATTGATAGCACGCTATATTAAAAGTGAGTTTTTACATTAAATATTAATTAGTACAATTATTTTTTGAGGGCTTCTTTTTTAATTACAGTTGATAGCACGCTATATTAAAAGTGGGTTTTTACATTAAATATTAATTAGTACAATTATTTTTTGAGGGCTTCTTATTAAACTACAATTCAAAACACGTTATGATGAAGAGAGTGTTGATATTCTGGAAATACATTATATTTATAGAGTTTGATTACGTCATTTGTTAGGTTTATTTAATTAAAAACATTTTATACAGTTGAAAAAAAAGTTCACAGGTGTCTTTAAAGGTTCATTTCTATTTGTCAATTTTAGAACTTTCATTTATTGATTGCATGGGTAAATAATCCATGCTTTATTTTAAAGCAAAATTTTACTTAAAAATCTTCACTTAAGAAAGCAACAGAGTTACAAGATAACTCTACAGTTGCGACACCATTAATTGAGATTCTTTTACTAAAGTTAATATTTTAAGGTAAATAAAAAGTCTAAATTTATAAATTAGAAATAATGGAAAATGAAAATCCCCTTTTGTTTAAAATCTAAATTGAAAATAATTTCTTTTTTAATGTTACCTGAATAGGATTAATCAAAATATTCCTAAAGAAGGTTTAAAATAATCTTGATATTTCAAATAAAGAATTTCCTCTACCTAGCAGTCTTCATAAAGCTGCCAGAAGTACAGGAGTAAAATAAAAATCTACTTCTTAATATTGAATTATAAATCTAATCAGAAGTTCTTAAGAGAAGACTTTTGGAAGTATTTTATTTAAAAAGACGCGAGGCCGAAAATAAACTAATGAGCTGGCAGAAAAGATTTGGGATGTGGCAGAAAATAATACAGCTGTTGACATATCAGAGAATGTAGCAGAAAAAGACTTGGTCTCTTGAAGATTATGTGACAGAAAATAATACAGCTGTTAGCATATCAGAGAATGTGATCGAACAAGACTTGGTCTCTTGCCGATTATGTGACAGAAAATAATACAGCTGTTGACATATCAGAGAATGTAGCAGAAAAAGACTTGGTCTCTTGCAGATTATGAGGTCGAGAATAAACTAATAAGCTAGCTGTAAATGTGGCAGAAAAAGACTTGGTCTCTTGAAGATTACGGGGCAGAGGCATAAATCTAATAAGCTAGCTGTAAATGTGGCAGAAAAAGACTTGGTCTCTTGAAGATTACGGGGCAGAGGCATAAATCTAAGTTAACCCCGGGGACATCAAAAAAAAAGCAGTGGAATTTTAAACGCCTATGAACAAATTAACTGCTTTAACTTTAAGTAATTAATATAAAACATCTAATCATTGGTTTTCACGAATACTCCAAAACACATGTTTTTGGATAAATTGCTATTTTCACAAAAGTTGTGATGTGCCAATTAAGTTGTATCATCAGTAATCAAACACAGGGCAAATTACAAGCATGTTTAAAGCACACTTCACTTTTAAAAAATACAATAAAAACAGAGTTATTAAAAGTTTTATCTTTACAGTGATTTAATAAGGTAAAGTAGACTCATTTAGTCTCCATTTCACACAGGCATATTTTAATACTTTCTCAATTGACCTTTCAAATTACAATAATTAAATCTCATAGAGAAAAAGAAACAGCCCACTCATTTAATCTCCATATCACACAAGCACATTTAATACTTTCTCAATTGACCTTTCAAATTACAACAACTAAACCCCCATGGGATTTAATAAGATAAAGTACATTCATTTAGTCTCCATTTAGCACAAACATATTTAAATACTTTTTTTGATGTTTTCATAATTATTGGTCTCTAAAATAAATAAATTTCTTTTTTAACCGACTATAAATCCTGCCTTTAAATATCTTAAACGCCTTTAATAAAGTAAAAATTAACCATCTTAGATAAACTTCCTTAGAATTATTAAAAGCTTTTAACTTTTTGATTGATCTCGATTATTTGTTTAATTAAACAAACAAATTCTAGAAAAAACTATAAATAGATTTTTTTTTATTTGTTTTTATGTTATTTGGAGCTTTGAGAATGGAATCCATTTGTAAATTGTTATTAAATGCTTCCCTCTTAGAACTTATAACTGCAATAGACAGCTCAAATAAACTTGAACCGGCCGTAGCTACTTCTTTTAATCTTAGAGATATAATGAGAGCAATGGAAAATCAAGGAATTGAAAGGGCACAAGTAGCCGGTTGGAATAACTTTAATGAAACTTACATTGTTCATTCAAATGGGGCAGTAGTACCACCAATACCGGGTGATATTCCTAATGTTGGTGTTTACTTTGAAAAAGATAAGAATTGTAATAAAAAAATTGTGTTCTTAACAATTTGTAAACCGGAACTTTTAAGGGAGACACCACATATTAAAGAGAACTGCCATCCTCCTCAAGAATGTAAATACGAACCAGTTCACCACTTAATACAAGAATGTAAATACGAACCAATTCAATGGTATTCACCAGAAGAAGACATCCCATGTTCGAATCCCCCAATTGAGCACTGTGTAAAAAAACAAAAAAAAGTTCCATGTAAAAGCAAGAATTCTTCATCTCACTGTCTAAAACAAAAAAAATGCCGATGTAAAAAAGAATTCACTTTTACAAAAAATAGTGACTGTGTTTATTCATTAGAAATTGATTCAATTAAAGAATGTAAAAGTAAAAGAGTTATTCAACTAACAAATGGAGTTGAAGTAAGCATCCCAATATTAAATAAACCTGAATTGCTAAGAAGAATAAAGAATTATGCAGAAGAAACTCTAAGAGTTGAAGTTCAATTGGCCGTAGATTCCAAATCAAGGGTATTTGTATTAACAGTGATGGGTACTTATCAAGTAGTTAGTGAAAACAGGAGATTGAAAATGAAAAAGATATCACAAAGGAAAAGATTGGCAATTGAAAGGAAAGGATTGTATGTAGTAAGAATATAATAAATAAATAGAACATTCTTATAAAACTGTGTATTTAATTAAAGTAAAGAGCAATGTAATAAAAAGTGATGTTACAAAGGGGGGAGTCTTATAAAACTATATTTATTTAAATAATAAAATAGCAAGGGATTGCTTATAAAACAGTGTTTATAAAGTAAAGAGCAATTTAATAAAAAGTGATGTTACAAAGGGGGGAGTCTTATAAAACTGTATTTATTTAAATAATAAATTATAAATAGCAAGTTATTGATTAGACAACAGAGTAAATAACAGGGATTAATTAAGGGGTCTCATAACACTGTGTAATCAAGGAGTTTGCAAAAGGAGTCTCATAACACTGTGTAATCAACGGGTTAATTAAGGAGTCTTATACAACAGAGTAAATAATAGAGATTACGGAGTCTCATAACACTGTGCAATCAAGGGGTTGCTTAAGGAGTTTCTCTTATATCTCTATTGTTTAAGGATAAAGCAATGTTTACATTAGATACTATCATTTGACGGCGTTGGGCTAGTGGTCGGCTTGCTGATTCACTCCTGAGATGCTCGGGTTCGAATCTCACTTTGGTTGGTGAAAGAAAAATAACCGGGACGCCGCCGCAAAAGTGGGCGCTAGTCGTAATAACCCCACTATAAAAAGACTAGCATTAGGCCGTGATCAGGCCTTGTAAAAACAACCGATCTCCTTGGGTAGTGGCAGCAACAATAACTCCCATGGCAGTAGAAAGCCTACGTAAGCATAGCGCAGGGGTCTGTAGAGAGCCCAAGACAGTGAGGTACTGTCTATAATTAAACTCCTAGTTAAGGTCAATGGGACATTTAGTCCTAAGGCGAGTCGACTTTCGACAGAGGGATTAAAGCTGGCATAAGGGCCGTGGGGGGTTTACGCAGCAATGCGGTTCCCCGACCGGCTTACAGAGAAACACACGAAGAAAACTAACATGTATTAACAACTACAGCTTAAATAAATCCAAGATTTTTTTTTAGATACTATCATTTATAGGGGGTTCTTTTACACTACTCTTTTCTTTTGTTTATATTTAAACTGTCTAGGGATTGCCTCTTCAATATCATGTAATCCTATTCCATTACAGAATTGCTTGTTTTATTTACAAATGTATAATTCGCTATACTTTCATATGATTTGTAGAGAAATGAATAGGAGAACTCAAAATACGGCCTTTCCTAATGTATTTAATGGCGACACTCTATAGAAAACCTTAGTCTTAAATACAGCCAGCCTACAATGTAATTATTGCCTTTTTTATGACTTCACCCTATAGAATATCCTATAGAGAACCTTAGTCTTAAATACAGCCAGCTTACAATGTAATTATTGCCTTTTTTATGACTTCACCCTATAGAATATCTACGTCTTAAAGACAGCCATTAATTAATGCATTTGTTGTATGTTAAATGACTTCACCCTATAGAATATCTAATACCCAAATATAGCCAATCTCTTTTCTAATTACTATGAGTTGGATATATATTATACTTAAATAAATACCCATGTTTACCTCAAACTCTTACTCTATGTATTAAATGGATGTTCTATTGAGATTCCTTTAGTAATCCAAGTCACAAATACAACTATTCTCTAATGTCTCTATTTCCTAATATTTTACATAAATAATTACTTCAAATTCATATAACGCTTTATTATCAATTACACATGGATGTTGGGTGTCTTCTTGTTTGAATTATAAAATAACCGTTTATTTTTAAAAACAAGTCTATTTTTTAATTTGACTTTGATCAAGTTTAGAATTAAACAATCAGGTGTTATAAAAGGAATTTCAGAATTAAACAATCAGTTGTTATAAAAGGAATTTCAGAATTAAAACAATCAGGTGTTATAAAAGGAATTTACGAATTAAAACATCAGGTGTTATAAATGGAATTTCAGAATTAACAATCAGGTGTTATAAAAGGAATTTCAGAATTAAACCATCAGGTGTCATAAATGGAATTTACGAATTAAACAATCAGGTGTTATAAATGGAATTTCAGAATTAAAACAATCAGGTGTTTTAAAAGGAGTTTAAGAATTAAACAATCAGGTGTTTTAAAAGGAATTTACGAATTAAAACAATCAGGTGTTTTAAAAGGAATTTAAGAATTAAACAATCAGGTGTTTTAAAAGGAATTTACGAATTAAAACAATCAGGTGTTATAAATGGGAATTACGAATTAAACAATCAGGTGCTAGAAAGAAATATTAGAATTAAAACAAATCTAAACATTAACAAAATTATTATGCCAGAATGACAACAGCAGGTGCTTGAAAGAAATATTAGAATTTAAACAAATCTAAACATTAACAAAATTATTATGCCAGAATGACAACAGCAGGTGCTACAACTGGAATTTCATAATTAAAACACCGGGGTTTACATTAATAATCTAATCTTTTACTACTTATTTATTGTAAATAAATTTTATACTTTTTTTAAATTTATTTGTTAGTCTAAATAAACTTCTTAAAATTAAATTATTTATACTTTTAAAAAATCAATTTTTTAAACCAAATAATCTGCTCAAAATATATTTTTGACTAAATCAACTACATGACTAAATTAACTACATAATAAAATCAAAATTTTTCACTTAGTCCATCAATTTTTAAATTTCAAATAAACAAACACATGAAAGTTCTAATTAATTAAGTTTGTTTGGATTTCATTTATTTGTTTGTAAATAAACAATGGTTTAAAAGAAAAATAACCCTGTTGTTATATAATGATTGAATTTGGCGGTAAAACTACAAATTCTGACGCTAAACCCAAAGTCTATAAGTATAATTCTAATGGGGAAAACCTTTATTTTATTGAAATAGAAACAAGTGACGAGAAAAAGAAAACAATAAAGTCATTAAAAAAGGATAATGAAACCACATAAAGAACAATGGCACATAACTGAAAAGATAGAAATGAATGACGAAGGGGAGGATAGGGAAACTGCCAGCGGGTCAGTTAATGCAGATGTGGTGACAACGAGTAAGTCAGTTAATGCTGAAAAGGAGGCCTTTAATAACCCAGTGGTCACAGATTGAAAGCCATCAACAGATTAGTGGATGCAGATGTGGTGACAACGAGTAAGTCAGTTAATGCTGAAAAGAAGGCCTTTAATAACCCAGTGGTCACAGATAGGAAATCCATCAACAGATTAGTGGATGCAGATGTGGTGACAACGAGTAAGTCAGTTAATGCTGAAAGAAGGCCTTTAATAACCCAGCGGTCACAGATTGGAAATCCATCAACAGATCAGTGGATGCAGATGTGGTGACTACGAGTGGGACAGTTAATGCAGATAAAACGGTAATCAATGATTTAATGAAACAAATCAGCGAGCTTACAATTGATATTGCACTGAAACAGATCAACGAGGGTACTTTTGATAAAATAATTAATGAGAACACTAGGGGTAAAATTGATAGTCCAGTTTATACACATGGGTTTCCAGAACAAGGCATCATTGGTAAAGCGCATGAATTCAACAGTGCTGCCATTGATACAGTGCATGAATTCAATAGTGCTGTTATTGACACAGTGCATAATGTCAAGAGTGCTTCCATTGGTACACTAATTGATTCCACAAAAACAGAGGGGTGCTTAATTAATAATGAAATCATTTCTAATAACGACTTAATTCTAAAACAAGAGAATTCAAAAATAAAGGAATGCACCAACAGGGGAAGTTAAATAAAAAGAACTTAAACACACCCAACAGTACATTACAGAGAACAATTAACAAAGAAACACCAAGTAATACAAAAGCAAAAAGATCCATAGAGGAAATCATAAATAAAGAACACACAGAAGGGTCGACTAAGAAAGAAACAGACATCTCCCATCCCACTATTACCATTGGTGAGACTGATCAAAGTATAACAGATATCTCTCATCCTATTATTACCCCAGTACCCTATACCGTTACTGCCATCTCTCATCTCACTACTTCAGAATACAATAACATCTCAACTACACAACCCTGCCCTGTTAACACACGGCCCACCATCTCTCATCTCACTACTTCAGAATACAATAACATCTCAACTACACAACCCTGCCCTGTTAACACACGGCCCACCATCTCTCATCTCACTACTGCACAATACAATAACACCTCAACTACCAACACACTTCCTGCAACTACCATCATCAATCCCACTGGAACCGATTCAATAAAAACAATTTTCAGTAAAAAATTCATTGAAAATACAGTTAACCCGGAGGAGACATATTTACAGAACAAACGCCTAATTTTATTTAAAACTGAAATGTGTAGGAGTTTTACAGAATGTGGGGAGTGCAAATACAATGAAAACTGTCAGTTCTGTCACGATCCAAAAGAACTGAGAATTGTTAAGAAGCACCCGAAGTATAAAACTGAAGATTGTAAAACATTTTGGAATGAAGGGAATTGCCCATACGGGAACAGATGCTGCTTTATACATGAGGGGGTTAAAAACAAGAAAAGTAAAGAAAGGGGTCATAAAGGATTGGAACCCAGAGAAGATGTAAATACAGGTAAAGGATTAAGGACAGATAAAGGATTGGAGCCCAGAGACGATGTAAATACATTTGAAGGATTAAGGAATGCTGAAGACTAAAACCCAGAGAAGATAAAAACTACTTTTGAAGGATTGGAGCCCGGAAAAGATGTAACTACTTTTGAAGGATTGAGGACAGATAAAGGACTGGAGCCCAGTGAAGATTTAATTACAGTCGAAGGATTAAGGATAATTAGAGAATTGAACCCCAGTGGCGATGTAATTACAGTTAAGACATTAAACAGTAGTAAAGATACAAGGGAAGATAAGGGATTAGATTCGATTACATTAGAAAGCAGTGCATTAGATTATAAAAATACATTAAACGGCGGGACTTCAAATCTTATTGCTTTAGATTGTAATAAAGTTGTTACTTTAATTAATAATGAAATAGAACACAATAAGAATAAAGTAAATGAAGATTCAGATCTAAGAATTAATGCAATTCCCTTAGATTTAATAAAAATGGATGAAATTCCCATTGGCATAAATACAAAGCATAAAAATAAGGAGAGAAAATGTAGAGGGGATAAGAGGAGAGTATCAGGCAACTAGAAAGAAAAAAGAAAGTAAGACAAGAAGGGGATATTAAAAGAACTAGTGACATGGGAGAGAGAAGTACAAAGGATATAAAGGACCTGAGAGATAACAAGGATATAAAAGAAAACAGAGACCTGGGAGATATCACAGATTTAAACACCCTGAGAGATAACAGTAACAAAGGGAAAGGTGTTAATTCTTCTATTTTTTGTTTAACTTTAGATAAGTCTGTTATTGATAATTATTTAGAAATTAGCACGTTTATATTAGAGGATAATTGTAAAGAGAATTCAGAAGATCCAGAGGGGGATGAAGAAGTAAGAAATCATGAAAGTTCAAATCCCACGGTTGACATAAAATCCAATGTTGTAAGTTCAAATCGTGTTGAAGAAGTAAGAAATCATAAAGTTCAAATCCCACGGTTGACATAAAATCAAATGTTGTAAGTTCAAATCGTGTTGAAGAAGTAAGAAATCATAAAAGTTCAAATCCACGGTTGACATAAAATCAAATGTTGTAAGTTTAAATCGTGTTGATAAAGTGAAATCTAATGTTGTAGGTTCAAAACCTGCTAGTGCTATAAAAAATAATTTTGAATTTCAATTAGGTTTTACTTTTGTAGAATTTAAAGAAGCTAAAAGATTAGAAGATCCAGTGTTTTAATGAATTTTCAAGATTCTAAAACAATTCTAAATGTAAATAAAAAAGAGGGTTGTTTTAAACCAAAAACTATTGAAGAGAACAAAATAGAAAGGGGGGATATTTGGACCAGAGATTATTTAGGAATTTGGTCAGAAGACCCCTTTTGTTTTATAAGTGAAATAAAAACAGAAAAATAAATAATTTGGAATAAAAAAGTAAATTAAGATGTTTTAAAAAGGTAGTTAAGGGGGGGCCAGTTAATAATACATAATTAAAAGGGGATATAATAATACATAGACAAGGGGGCAGGTATTTGCAGACTGTAAAGGAGTTAATTAAACAATACATAGATAAGGGGGCAGGTATTTGTAGACTGTAAAGCAGTTAATTAAACAATACATAATTAAAAGGGGATATAATAATACATAGATAAGGGGCAGGTATTTGCAGACTGTAAAGGAGTTATTAAACAATACATAGACAAGGGGGCAGGTATTTGCAGACTGTAAAGCAGTTAATTAAACAATACATAATTAATAGGGAGATAAAATAATACATAGATAAGGAGCAGGTTCTATACACTGTGAAAAAAGCATTTGTTGTAATTTTTTATAGAGGCAGTTAATAATACATAGATAAGAAGGCAGGTTCTATACTCCTTTAAGGATTTAGCTTTTGTAATTTATGGTGGCTGTTAATAATACATAATTAAGGTAGCAGTCGTCATACTTTTATGAGGGCAGTTATTTATACATAATGAAATGGGCGGTTTATTATACATTGTTAGGAGGCAGTTAATTATACTTTTGGGGGGGGGGGTCAGTTGCTGTACTTTAATCTTAAGCCTTCTATTTTACTTTATGCATCCAGGTGTTGCGCTTTAGTCTCTGTCTCTTATAGTTTACTTCATGCAGTCGGGGTTCTCCTTATCTTCTATTGTGTTCTATTATTATTTGTGCCTTTAAGTTTACTTTATGCTATACTTTCTATAAAAACCTGTAAATTTTTAATATTTCATTCAGATATCATCAATACCCCTGTCCATCTTTAATATCCTTTATAAACTTAACTTGTCTCATACCAATAACTCCACGTTATCCTATATCATCTCTTGTCTGGTCGGCATATAATCCTATAAAATTTCATCTTAACTTGTCTAATTTCCATTGATCTCCTGTTATCTTATCTTAGCTTGTCTGGTAGGCATATAATCCTATAAAATTTCATTTTTACACGTCTAATCTCTATTAATCTCCTATTATCCCATCTTAACTTGTCTGGTCGCCGTATAATCCTATAAAATTTCATCTTAACTGTCTAATTTCCATTGATCTCCTATTATCACATCTTAGCTTGTCTGGTAGGCATATAATCCTATAAAATTTCATTTTTACTTGTCCAATCTCCATTATCTTTACTCGTCTAATCTCTATTAATCTCCTATTATATTTACTTGTCCAATCTCCATTAATCTACATTATCTTTAATTGTCTCCATCTCCATAAATCCCTCTATTCCCTTCTAATTTATGCTAATATTTAAAAAATTTTTATATTTTCTACTCTAAATGGTCGTTCTTAAATATACAGAAGAAGATGAAGATATAAAATTTCTTCTTTATTGTTATGATAAAACAACAACTTTTATTTTATCAGACAGACTTGAATTAGAGGGTGTTGATTTAATAGAAGAAACTGAAATGGGTGAAAGGTTAGAAGGGGGCCCTATAATTACAACAAAGAAAGGGAGTAGCATAAACTTGGATGCAACAAATTCCAGAGATAGTAGCATAAAATTAGATGCAACAAATTCCAGAGATAGTAGCATAAAATTAGATGCAACAAATTCCAGAGATAGTAGCATAAACTTGGATGCAACAAATTCAGAGATAGTAGCATAAACTTAGATGCAACAAACCATAAAGATCCAGCTCTCTCATCAAATCTTAAAGAAACAGCCCCTTCATCTATTCTTAAAGAAGTAGATCTTAGTTCGAATCCCACCAAATTCAATATTTCCTCAAATGTTAAAAGAAGACAATTAAATTTAGTAATAAAAACTCCTCTTTTTTCTTTTTAATGAAGAATTTTCCGTTAAAAAATTGACCGAATTAAAAAAATTAGAAAAATTTCAACTTCTAAAAAGTTGGAATTTTCAGTTTTAAATATTTTAAATTTTATTGTAACTTTAAAAGAAGGATTAATTTAGGTTCTTTAAAAAATAAAATTTTTATTGATAATTTTAATGAAATGTTAAAAAAAAGAAAAATTAATTTTTGTACAGATTTTTTATTTTTAGAAATTAGGGTCGGCTTAATAAATGAAATTGAGAATTGTGTAGATTTAGATAAAATTTATTGTGAAAAAGTCATTTCTAATAAAAATTATGTTATTTGCTCAGGATTAAGAAATGTTTATAAAAAAGAAGAACTAATAAACAACTCATATCTTTTTATTTTAAATATAAAAAAAGTCAAATTTAGAAATTATGAAAGTGAAGGGATGATTTGTTGTACGGAGGAGGATAAGGGTGGTGATTTGTGTAAAGGTTTGGAGGGTGTAACAATAAGTGGATACATGGGTGGTGATAATGTAGACTCGTCCATTGATCAGGGTAAAAGTGGGACTGAAAGTAGGACCGTGGGTGATGTAGAATCTTCCATTGATCAGGGTAAAAGCGGGGCTGAAAGTAGGACCGTGGGTGATGTAGACTCGTCCATTGATCAGGGTAAAAGCGGGACCGTGGATGGTGTAGAATCTTCCATTGATCAGGGTAAAAGCGGGGCTGAAAGTAGGACCGTGGGTGATACCGCTTGTGACAGAAATGCCGTGGGTGGTGTAGAATCTTCCATGATCAGGGAAAAGTGGACTGAAAGTAGGACCGAGGGTGATGTAGAATCGTCCATTGATCAGGGTAAAAGCGGGGCTGAAAGTAGAACCGTGGGAGATACCGCTTGTGACAGAAATGTTATAAGAGGTGTAGAATCTTCCATTGATCAGGGTAAAAGCGGGGCTGAAAGTAGGACCGTGGTTGACGCCGCTTGCGACAGAAATGCCGTGGGTGGTGTAGAATCGTCCATTGATCAGGGGAAAAGTAAGTGTGCTGATCGTTCTAAAGTTGTCTCTACTTCTGTACCAAAAAGCCTTATAGAAGCCCTTAAAGTTTCTTCTAATTTAATTGGTAAAAGAATAAATTAGAAAATCAAATTGAAATTTTTTTCCAATTTAAATTATGGAAAAGTTGATTTAAACAAAAGTGCTTTTAAAACAAATTTAGCAGATTTTAGAATTGAAAACCATCAATTAACTTTTAGGGGGATTAAAGTTTTAGTAGGGGAAGAATATGTTAAAACGAAAACAAAAAACGGGAATGTGAGATAATTAAAGGGCTTTAGTTTGTTTTTTTATCCTAATTTTTGTTTCTAGTTGTAAAATTTTTATTTGTGTTATCTGTGTTATTTTAATTAGTTCTAACGGTTAATTGTCTTTGATATTTATAATTAAAGGGGTTTTATATGTAATTTTTATCTAAATTTTTGTTTCTAAGTTGTAAAATTTTTATTTGTATTATCTGTGTTACTTTAATTAGTTATAACGGTTAATTGTCTTTGATATTTATAATTAAAGGGGTTTTAGATTTTTTTTTAATAAAAAAAAGATATTTGTTCTATCGAGATTTGGTTTTTATGATTATTTAATGATTTAATTGATTAATAATGTAGAGCAAAAAAATATTAATTTATAGGTGGATTTGTATAAGTGAGGAATAAGATTTGATCTGCTGGCTGTTTTCATTTAATATTTAAGGCTGGATTATAGCTGTTTAAACCAATGTTATTTATTAAATACCCTTGTTATGATTATATTCGCCTTTATAAGCTTGGTTTGCAGCTGTTTGTTTAACCCAATGTTATTTTTAAATACCCCTGTTATGATTATATTCGCCTTATAAGCTTGGTTTGCAGCTGTTTAAACCAATGTTATTTATTAAATACCCCTGTTATGATTATATTCGCCTTTATAAGCTTGGTTTGCAGCTGCGTAAGCCAATGTTATTTATTAAATACCCTTGTTATGACAATCTTCGGCTTTTAATTAAAGGTCAATTTTGATTTAAGAATTAAATCAACCCGATTTATCAATGGATTTCTCATAAAAACAGAAGGTCCTTGCAGTTGTTACACTCAAATTAACGTAGTTCTGTATTAAGTCGTTTCTAATCCTTGTAGCTAACTGGTCTGTGGTGTGTTCCATTAAAATATTTAAAATTTCTTAATATAACTAAAGATCTATTAGAAATTGTCATTTCCAGATGTAAATCCAAGAAACTTAATAAAAACCTGACGTATTTCATGGGTAAATTTCTCCGATCTTTTTGATAAGATAGTCATCATTATTTTTTAATTAATAAACCAACTGAATAATATAATAACTCTAAAGCAGAAACAAATATTTTAGTTATAGATATTAATGGATAAATTTGAGGAACATATATTTTAGCTATAATTATTTGTCTTATTGATATGCTCTTGGTTGTTACTTACTTTATTTATAGATCTGTGTAGTTCTTATATATATTAAAAGCAGATCCAGGTTAGTTAGTTAGTTTACTTTATTTATAGATCTGTGTAGTTCTTATATTAAAAGTATATCCAGGTTGTTACTTACTTTATTTATAGATCTGTGTAGTTCTTATATTAAAAGTAGATCCAGGTTGTTAATAGTATTGTTGAAATAATCATAAATAAATTACCCCTAATGTCTAATAGGTCTTCAGATAACAACAATATTTCTAATTTACTTAACAGATTTTGTGTATTTATAAGCCAATAATTATGTTCTTGTTTTTTTACGTAGAACTATTGGGGGGTCATTTATTAAAACGAAATTGACTTTGAAGCGTATTTTTATTAATATCTTCATGTATTACATTATAGTGTATTATATAAACGTTAGCTTATTAAGATCGGCACGTATTTTTAACCCCGAAATTAAATGTTGGGATTGTTGCTATAAAAAGTTATTTAATTAACAATATTAATATTTACTGTTGAAATCGTCTTAATTAAATAACCCTTTTAAATAGGTCTTCAAATAACAGCAATATTAATATTACTGTTGAAATAGTCTTTTACCCTTAATGTCTATTAATTCTTCATATAACAACAATATTAATAATTATTGTTGAAATCGTCTTAATTAAATAACCCTTTAAATAGGTCTTCAAATAACAGCAATATTAATAATTATTGTTGAAAAAGTCGTTTACTCCTTAATGTCTAATAGGTCTACAGATAACAACATATATTATACTTAAACTAAATACCCTGTTTACCTCAAACTCTTACTTAATGTAAACAGCGAAATTGGTCGGAATATCTTACCCATTGCCATTTTACATTAACCGTATGGTTGTTAATTTTATAATTTTACTCTAATGCTTATCTTGCCAATATATTTTCCTGTATATCTATACATTTTTAATTCTAAAATATCTTTACACACATATCGAATAAATAAGTACTGTTGATCTCACATATTTTAAAGACTATTCCAAATGTAGTTCTGATCCCACGAAGTACGTTAAACATTGGTGCATAAGTACTACTGATCACTCCCGCATATTTACACATATTCTATACACATTTGTACACTATTACAAATAAACGTTAAACATTGGTGCATAAGTCCTGTTGATCACTCCCGCATATATACACATATTCTATACCCTTTTACATACACAAATATCATTTAACTCAGTGGTGCATAAATACTGCTGATCACTCCCGCATATTTACACATATTCTATACACATTTGTACACTATTACAAATAACGTTAAACACTGGTGCATAAATACTGCTGATCACTCCCGCATATATACACATATTCTATACACATTTGTACACTATTACAAATATCATTTATCACTGGTGCATAAATACTGCTGATCACTCCCGCATATTTACACATATTCTATACACATTTGTACACTATTACAAATATCATTTATCACTGGTGCATAAATACTGCTGATCACTCCCGCATATTTACACATATTCTATACCCTTTTATAAAATCATTAAAATTTTATTCGTTACCATTATAACCCCACTTTATATACCTAAATCTAATACTACTTCGAAAAAACACAAATTCTTCCTATTTGGTAGTGCGGCTAATACACCACCTATGATTCAACACCCATTAAATTTGTAATTTATACAACGGAACAAAAGAATAAAGAAATCGATACGGTATTTACTCCTTACCATCTGCAATCTTTAATTGTATCCCTACTACAGAGTTTATAATCCAATCTATCACTCAAGATAATTAATGGTACTCATACATAGTAATCAGAAGATAATGGGATGTTAGTGATTCTAACTGGTACTTCCCCTACCATTTTGTATTCCCCGCCAGGTTTATAAAGATTGTTGTATATGCTGCTAGAAACGGTATAAGATGCGCCGCTAGACTGATTATTAGATTGAGAATTAATTAAGTTGTTAGATTGGTTATAACTTGTTGTAGGGTTAAAAAGATTGGCAGCTTGGTAAGGAGTAAATTCCGTATCGATTTCTTTATTCTTTTGTTCCGTTGTATAAATTACAAATTTAATGGGTGTTGATTCATAGATGGTGTATTTAGCCGCCCTACCAAATGGAACAATTCTACTTCTTTCTTCTACTTGTTTCAGATTTGGTTTAAAAGTGGAAGTTTTCATGGTTACGAAATAAAAAATTTTCAAGATTTTAAAAAAGAGGGGATTTACAAAGGATTTTAGTAAAAATATAAAGTAAGAGTTGGTGTAAACATGGGTATTTAGTATTATAATTTATAGTAAAGTAAGAGTTGGTGTAAACATAGGTATTTAGTATTATATATATCAAACTTTTAATATAAAGTAAGAGTTGGTGTAAACATGGGTATTTAGTATTATAATTTATAGTAAAGTAAGAGTTTGATATAAACATGGGTATTATATATATTTGTTATAATCTGCCAAGATTAATATCCCTAATGCCAATAAATATTTTAAGTAGTAACAGTTATATTGTTATAATCGGCCAAGATTAATATCCCTAATGCCAATAAATATTTTAAGCAGTAACAGTTATATTGTTATAATCAATCAAGATTAATACCCCTAATGTCAATAAATATTTTAAGTAGTAACAGTTATATTGTTATAATCTGCCAAGATTAATATCCCTAATGCCAATAAATATTTTAAGCAGTAACAGTTATATTGTTATAATCGGCCAAGATTAATATCCCTAATGCCAATAAATATTTTAAGCAGTAACAGTTATATTGTTATAATCAATCAAGATTAATACCCCTAATGTCAATAAATATTTTAAGTAGTAACAGTTATATTGTTATAATCTGCCAAGATTAATATCCCTAATGCCAATAAATATTTTAAGTAGTAACAGTTATATTGTTATAATCTGCCAAGATTAATATCCCTAATGCCAATAAATATTTTAAGTAGTAACAAGAATAATTCATTTTAGTATAAAATATCTAGGTTCATTTAGTTTAATATAAAGTGTATTTGATCTAAACATGTGTATTTATTTAAGTGTATTTTTTAAACCAACAATTAATTAAAGTAAAAGTTTGATCTTTTTATGGGTATTCGTTTAAGTATAATTTATATCCAACTCTTTTTAACAAAACAAAATTTGTAAATTTGTGTTTTAAACATTAACAATCGACTAAAGCAACACCCCAATTGAATAATTCTTAAAATTATTTTTAACTAAAAAATACATCTCTTTATTCTCCAAACCCCTTCATTAAGTATTTAATCTCTCTAGCCTAAATATTCACAACTTCAACAAACTTGTTGGTAATTCTTACATTTTTAAATATATTTTCATAAAATTTTTATAAAATTAATTCCCATGTATTTTTGTCCTTTTTGTAGTAATCTTCTAATTCCAGATCAAAGCCTCGGTTCTAATCTCTCATGTACATCTTGTCCATATATTTACAAATTAACCATCTCACTCACACATTCTATAAAAAATACAACTAAAGTTATTGATAAAATTCTAGGAGTTGAAGATGATTTGAAATATGCAAATAAATGTGAAATAAAATGCCCTAAATGCCCAAGTAATGAAGCGATGTTTTTAGAAATACAAACGAGATCGGCCGATGAACCAATGACAATATTTTATCAGTGTACAAAGTGTAGATTTGATTGGAAGGAAAAATAAGCAAAATGACACATTACAAAGTTAAAAAGGTGTAATAATTTGGCTTTGGAAATAAATTTTATTATTTTAGACTCGAAATAAAAACGGTATCATACTAATTGAAAGTAATTTAGACTCGAAATAAAAGCGGTATCATACTAATATGTAATTAATTTAGACCCGAAATAAAAGCGGTATCATACTAATATGTAATTAATTTAGACCCGAAATAAAAGCGGTATCATACTAATATGTAATTAATTTAGACCCGAAATAAAAACAGCATCATAAACATATGTAATTATTTTAGACCCGCAATAAAAGCGGTATCATACTAATATGTAATTAATTTGAGCCCGAAATAAAAACGGTGCCATAATATTATGTAAGAAACTGATACCAAACAAAAAGACGCTCTTTTCATGAATAAATATTCACTTATTTTGTTATTTTAAAAAATAAAAGTCTTTTACAATCGGAAATTGGGGTTTTATTAAGGTTTTAAACAATTTATAATAAGTTCGATATATATAATACTAAATGCCGCTATTTATCTCATTGTTTAACTCTAAATTATATACCTAGCAATAACCCGCAAAACAAGTCTTCCCAAGCCCCTTTATGATTAATTGGTAGCACTTAAAACTTTGCCAGCGGGTATTTTATGTGTAATGTAAAATAAAGGATAAATATATACTATATGATAGTTTGATTAATGAAATATTTTATCCAAACAACTTAAAAAAGTGTGTAGTGTTATCCTCTATTAATATAATCCCTAAATACCCTTAATGACTAAATACTTTAATGATGAAGATCTTACGGATATCCTCTATTAAAATAATCCCTAAATACCCAAAATGACTAAATACTTTAATGATGAAGATCTTACGGATATCCTCTATTAATATAATCCCTGAATACCCTTAATGACTAAATACTTTAATGATGAAGATCTTACGGATATCCTCTATTAAAATAATCCCTAAATACCCAAAATGACTAAATACTTTAATGATGAAGATCTTACGGATATCCTCTATTAATATAATCCCTGAATACCCTTAATGACTAAATACTTTAATGATGAAGATCTTACGGATATCCTCTATTAATATAATCCCTAAATACCCTTAATGACTAAATACTTTAATGATGAAGATCTTACGCCATCTTCGACGGCACAAGACAAAGTGATCAGCCAGAGTGAATTTTTGGAATAAAAATTATAATTCCATTCTTAGTTGAGCACGTTACAATTTTTTTGTATTCATTAAAAGATTTAGTTATTGCTAGTTTTGAATAGATAAACATAAGTGTCAATTTTAGAACTTTCATTTATTGATTGCATGGGTAAATAATCCATGCTTTATTTTAAAACAAAATTTTACTTAAAAATCTTCACTTAAGAAAGCAACAGAGTTACAAGATAACTCTACAGTTGCGACAATAAGATTTGTTAATCTTTATCGGCAAAATTAAATATGAGTTCTTATTACTTCTTGTTATCTGAATAACTGTTAGACATTAAGGGTTATTTAATTAAGCCAATTTCTAGATTACAGTCTAAGATAATTATAACAAGGGTATTTATTAAATAGCTATAATACAACCTTTACTACTAAAATATTTTTAATAAATAAAATACAATCTTGGAATAAAAAATTCAAGACTAAGATATTGATAAGCAATGAAACCTATTAAAAGTTTGTGAAACTGTACAGTGTTTCATATATTTTTTTTATGTTTCTATCTAGTATATGTTAACATAATATTACCCTATATTAACAAATATATTGTTATAAAAGTCGTAGATAATCATAACAAGAGTATTTATTGAAAAGGAAATACTTTCCTTGGCTAAAATCTAACTTTAAACAATAGAATTTTAGATTTTTGTTTTCGGCTTTACAAATTTGATCTTTTTTTTAAATTTAATTTTTGATCAAGGGAAATATTTTTTTGATTAACTCAGGTTTACAATGCCCAGCGGTCAAAAAGAATATAAGAATCACTTTTAACTCAAATGCATTATAAAAATGTGATTAATTCACTTCTGAATACAAATTAACAGAAATCTGTAATTTAGATACTCAAAGTTAATCAGTGAGGTGCTGTATCTAATTAAACTCCTAGTTATGGTCAATGGAACATTTAGTTCTAAGGTGAGTCGACTTTCGACAAGAGGTATTAATAGCTATAAGGCTGTGTAGAGTTGTAGGGGTGACCTGATTTTTGCTGCATGATTACTACTTTTAATAAATCCCTTTTTTTTAGATACTTTTAGTTTTCATAAAAACTGTAGTTTGGCGGTGAATATAGTGTAACCTTTATATTATTAAACTATTTAATTATTGGTGGTATTTGGTGGTTGGTTTTTAGACGATAACACAAAAAAAACCAACATTTTGAAAAATAAATTAATTAAATACGAAATAAGTAATCCTACAAATTTTTATTAAAAGGAAATATTCCGAAAAGTGGTGTGATACTAATATAAATTTATACTTTCACTTTTACTAATATATAATTAAATTTAATAAATAAAAAAAAAGCGAGTCTATTCGTTTGCGCTCATGTAATTGCTAATTATTATGAGGCAGATTCTATAATTAAAAAAAAGTTCATCCCCATGACTTTTAACTGTTAGCAAGGTGATAGAGATACATAAAAAAAACTAGAAATAATCGTTTTAAGAATAAGTTGGATATATATTATACTTAAATAGAATTTAATGACATAGGGGTAACTTTAACAATTATACTTAAATAAATAGATATGTTTACCTTAAAATCTTACTGAATATAACCAATGAGCACAAAACCCTTAAAAAATCCTTTAAAACCTGCCATAATTAGTAAAATACAATGCTTCAAGTCACGGAATATATTAAATATTATTGTTTGACAAAGAAAAAAAGGTGTCAAAAATAACTTTAAATTTTTCGTGAAATTTTAGCAAATCGTTGCTAAAGCCTCGCAAGTTTCATCTTTTGTTTGATACAAATCGAATGAAAATTATTTTTTAAAAATTAATGAGCAAAGAAGTATTATCTTGTTAGAGACAACTAATTATTTATTTGCAAGTATTTTTCCCAGATAATTGGCAATTATCAGTTGATCCTAAGTTAGGAAGGTCATAAAGTAGTGTATTAGGTCTGCAAGAGAATTAACACTTGCCATGTGAGAAGTGGATTATATTTAGACCGTGTTCCTACTAAAAAAAGGTATTTATTAAAAGTAGTACAAATGCAGCAAAAATCAGGTCACCCCTACAACTCTACACAGCCTTATAGCTATTAATACCTCTTGTAGAAAGTCGACTCACCTTAGAACTAAATGTTCCATTGACCATAACTAGGAGTTTAAATAGAGACAGTACCTCACAGACATCGTGTTCCTACTAATTTGGATATAGTGAATTCAATGTAACCCTGTACTCAACAGAGTGTGGTTAAAACAGGTATCTTTATATAGATACGATACCATTCCACATATACATATACTCATGGTAATTAATTTCTAGCTCTTTTTGATTGGAGTGAGACTTAAAAACCAAAAATATTATTTAGATTTTGAAGAGAAAAGAAACAGCGATTGGCGTTTAATATTTCCCATCTTTATTATTTATAAAAGTTAAACTAACAAATAAATATTATTTTTTAACAAAACTAGAGTAAAAAATATTGAAAATAAATTTAATTAGTTGGAGATATTAAAAATGCACTTTTTATAGATTATAATAGTAGAAGAAGTATTTTTTAGGCATATTTTGAGACTATTAAATCACAATCGGCTCAAGCACCCTTTACGTGATCTTGAACCGGTTGAGAATTATCGGCTCTCTTAACATTTTGTTAAATGAAATAGGAATGTTAAAAAGCAGAGAAGAGCGGCACAAATATATTTAGTTTTAAAGCAAAGTTACGATTCTGGGTTGAAATAAAATACTTTACTTTTGGAGCGAAATTTAATCAAATACTATTTAATTCATTAAAAGAGGACGAAAAACTTAAGTTTTAAAGTTCTAGTTGAATAAATTTTGATGTACATCAAGTTTAATGGCAGTATTTTTTATTTGTAGTTGTCAAATAATCTCCACTAATGTTTCTGTTGTGTTATCCTCTATTAATATAATTTAAATAAAAACTCTTAATGACTTAATACTTATTTAATGAATCAAAAGCTTGCGTAATCTTCGATGGCACAAGACAGTTACTTTCTAATTTGGGATAATTTCATCTGGAAAGCCCTTCCTTATCAAAAAATACCTCTTTTGCAAGTTCGTATTTTATTTTACTATTTTTCAGCATAAGCTCATAAAATCAACTTCTGTTTTGACAACAAACACAATTCATTTTGTTTAATTACGTTACTAATCATCATAAAAACCAGAACCATAACCAGAATCAGAACCAGAACTAGAACCTACACAATCTAAAGCAAGCTTATGGTAATTCGGGGTAAAGTTACAGTTTAGATCTTTAGACCGCCTGTACTCATAAATACTATCAAGATTTTCTTCCTCAAATTCTGTTTCTATAACTTCCGACCAAAGGGCCTCAGTATCAGCTTCCAAACTATTTTGCGATGATGTAATAATTTCTTCCTCAAATTTAGTTTCTGTCGGCCCAGAGACCTCAGTAATAGCTTCCGTGTCATTTTTCGATGATGTTTTAACTACTGGTGACTCTACACGTGCGATGGGCTTGTTTACAGCTTTATGTGGAACTTGATTTGATGTATCACTATACTTAGCTTTTGTGCCATTTTGTGATGATGTAATAATTTCTTCCTTAACTTCAGTTTCTGTGCCTTCCGGCTCAAGGACCTTAGGATTAGCTTCCATAGCGGTTTTCGATGATATTTCGTCTCTTGATGAGCTTACACGTGCCAGGGCTTTTGATAGTGTTTCTTGATTTGATGTAATAATCGTAAATGAGTTATTTGCATCCGCAGGTTTCTTAGGCCGAAGCTTCACTGCTATCCAACATAATAAACTTCCTCCTACAAATATACTAAAACCAATTGCGATTCTTTTGTGTGACAAACTTGCCATGGGTAAAATTTTCTTTTTTTTTTTCTGCTCAAATGTTTTTTAAAAATTACTATGTTTGATAGTACAAAGAGCATATTCTGAAATTAATAAATCCAATCGTTTTTTTATGTTTTTAACTGCTGTTTTTTTATAAATTCCTTTCAAATAATCAAAGATTAAAAAAAATTGTTTTTATAAGAAATTTGTTTAAAAGAAATAAATAGAAAGTAGAAGGAAAAAAATTAAAAAGCTAAGAAAAACACGATAGATTTTTTTAAAATTTTTTTTAATTGGTGGGTTCTTCATTAGAATACAGATTTTTTATGTTCTTGTTTAATCATTCTTCTTTAAACATCATATTTAATGATAACCCGTGAAAGCCCCAAATAATTTGTATAATATAAAGAGTTGCATTTATTTAATTGTAAATACACATTTTTTCCACAAAATCTAATTATTTAATATTTTTAAGCATGAATTGAGCAAATTTTAAAATTTTAAATCCCAACAGAAATTGTTCAAAATTGATGATTTATGATTCTCGGTACTAAGAAAGCAGAAATCTAATGATATAAACTTATTAATAATTTTATTACTGCTTACTAGATTTTAAATTTCCAATATTTTTAAATTAAATTCTCAAATAATAACATTTAATCAAACTATATGAGTAAAACTCCTTTTTAAATACTTAAATAAATATGTTTAACTTTATTTAATGATGTTATGTTGTTTTCTTTTTTTCCTTCAACGGCCTTTTCTATGCTCTACTGGAGTTCCTATTCATGAGCTATTCTTCAAATGTTTAGAACATTTCTGTAGATAAATAAACAGTTTGCTCCGAAATCAATGATTTTCCCATTCAAAATTCCGGCCTTCAGCAACTTTCTTCACACTAAAAAAAAAATCGGATTTAATGAAAAGTGGTTGCCTTACAGCAAAAAAAGAAGTTGCCCACAAAACTCTGGGAGGCCCCTATAGCATTTCTATCCCTTTGCCGACAGTCGGCGAGCTAGGACTAAGTGTCTCATTGACCTTGAGCTGGCGTTATATTTAGAGACAGTACCATACTGTCTTGACTTTCTTCACACTATTTACATATTCTGCCAACGATTCATCTTGTAGTTTTTGATATATTTTAATTAATTTTATCACATAGCTATTTTCTCTTTCTTTAATTCCAAGAGTATTACACCTAGGAATTTTATTTCATCCTTTCTTGTCTTTCCAATTCAATTTTTTTTTAGTTGCTTTTATTCTAAGCTTTTTAATTATTCTCCCAATCTTCATCTACTTTTCGTCTTCGTTTTTTTACAAAATTTTTATATTTTTGTGTATTAAAAAATTTCCTCTGGTTCTTTAATCTTATCCCCGGCAATCTATTTTCTCTCTATTAAGCCAACCTGCTCGCAAGTAATGTATCCAATTTATCTTTGATCTCTTTTTGGTAATATCTCCTTTTTTAAAAAATATTTATTAATATTAATTTATCATTTTAGGGGGTTTTTTTAATTTATAAATAAAAAAAATATAGCCCTCATATGAGCACAGTAAGTAGATTAAAACTTCAGTTTTAAGCATCTGCGTGTGTTTTTTAAAACTAATCCATACTGATGATCTCCCTCTTGATTCTGCTAAGGCTCTTTTTGAAGAAATTAAAAATAAATTGGGTATGGAAAAAGATTTCAGTGTTCGTGCTAAAATTTCTGCAGAGATGGTAGAAAAGGCCAAAGAAAATACCAAAACGTTTCTTAAAAATTGTGCCGATTCTTCTAAAAAAATACTTATAGCTTGGAAGTAGCTTTAGATTTACCAAGAAAAGCCTCATTTCTCATTAAAATTGGCAAAATGTCTCCTAAATTAGCCAGTGGAAATAATAATAAGGCTCGATCTAAAATATTTTCTGAATTTTCTAAAAGATATTATGATAATACGGAAAAAGAGAAGATAAAAGCTGCTGAAAGAGCAGAACTTGAAAAAAAGCTGTGCGCCGCGAAAACGCGTTTAAACTAGCAACTGAAGTTTCTAGTGAACAAGCTGCTTGTGCTAAAAAAAAGCTTGAGTTTCTTCAGCAGGAATCTGAAAATATTTTAAAAACGGATAGAAAATCTATAAAGGGGGCTGAAGATGCTTAAAATCTTGCTGAAAGATCTGCTGTAGTTGCCAGTGAATATGCTGCTGATTATGCTGAAGCTCGTGAGGAAAAACGGAATGTTTTTACTTCAAATTTGTATCAAAGGGTTAG
>NW_027518450.1:0-22976 GCF_051622035.1 Arctopsyche grandis | reverse complement strand
CCTTTATTTTTTATCTTCATGTCGATTAAATTGATTTTTATTAAAAAGCTTCTATTTAATTTAAATTTTAGGCAGCAAATTATTTCTCTGTCATTTCATTATTAAAAACACCAATTAAATAATTTTATTCGTGCTTAAATGTGTTTTATTTTCATTGGTAGTTTAAATCTTTCTAAATTATAGCAATAAATAATCTTTCAAATGCATAAATCAATTTTCTAAACTGCATAAATTAATCAAAAATATTCCAAAAAAACTCCTCAAATCGATTTCAAACTATAAAATAAATACATCAACACTCTCAAATAACTCCACTTCAATAATTTCAAAAAAAAATCTTTTTTTCTGTTTATGTATTTTAACCAACAAATTATTAAAATAATAACTTTATGCCAGTGTTTTGTTTGTTTTGTTTCATCCCTGTTTCATATCATTTTTAATATTTCACTTTTAATACAAATTTAATCAATAAAAAAATTAAACTTTTAAAGTAAAGCGTTTAGATAAACATTATGAAAAAAGGGAAAATATTTTCTATGGGGATTTTACAGGCCAAGAAGTTTAAGGCTTTGAGACTTAAATTCTGTTTAGAAGCTGCTCTTATAGCAATTAGAGAAAATAAAGCGAAACAAGAAATAAATTTAAAAATACTGGAAAATTTAGAATTAGAAACGTTCATAAGTCTCGTTGGTGAAAATAATTCTTTTTATAAAACATTAATTGTTGATGCTGCTTTAAAACATTTTTTAAAAAATAACAAACCAATCAACACTTCATTTTTAAAATTTTTAAAACTTTTTCAAGAATTTAATATTTCATCACTTTTATATGCGTTTTATTATTTAGAAAAATCGGATTTAAAACTAAGGGGAAGTATAAAAAGTTTTATTAACTTGTTTTTTTCTTTTAATTTGATTTCTAACAAATATTTAGATGATTTTGCACTATGGAATTATTCTTTTTTACCTTGCTGGGGTGGATCTTTGTCTTTCCTAGTGGATTTAGAAATATTGGCTTTGAGGCATATTAAATATGACATGTTTATAGATAGGGATAAATTAAGGATTATTTTAAAAAATATAATAAATCATGAATAGATTAAGATGGGGATTGGGATAGAAGTAGAGGGCTGGTGAAGGGTGTTAGGTGGTGCTGAGTGATAAATAGTGTCTTGTATAGGTGGTGCTGAGTGATAAATAGTATCTTGTATAGGTGGTGCTGAGTGATAAATAGTGTCTTGTATAGGTGGTACTGGTTAAAGGATAGTTCTAGGTATAGATAAAGCTGTGTGGGCTAATTAAGATGTATCGACTTAAAATTTGAATTGAGAATGGGCTTCTTATAAGATAAAAGCACTGAGGAATTAAGGGAATTGAGTAATTAAGATGTAGTGCTTGTTTTAGGATTTTCCTATTTAAAGATATGAATATTTCGTAATTATAGGCTTGGTGTAATTTTTAATTTAAATTGTCAGAGATTTTTTTAATTAAATTTACATTAGCTCATATAATATAAACTTTTCATAAAAATATTAATTTCTATTTTTTTATACTTCGGAAAAGATCGTTATTATAGGCAGGTATTTTGGATTGGTAGAAAGAGATTCAAATAATTATTCGTTAGAACTATAATGATTTGGCAGAGCTTATCTTATATAACCATCCTATTTGTTATATCCGGCTCATATATTAATACAATCAACTTATTTTCACATCTTAATCTAACATCAAAGAAAACGTATTTTTAAATTAAAAAAATCAGTTTTTAGAAGGCCGGGTAAAACTTACACTTTGCTTATAAGTGGCAGGTAGCCTTTCGATGGGTATATAAATAATCGTAATCTAAATGATTATTAAAGAATTTCTTAGGAGCTTTGAGTTTAAAGCTTATGATATTAAAATATTGTCTTGTGAAATCAAAACGAAAATTCAAAAAGTAAAAAAAAGATTAAAATTCTTAAAACCCCAAATTAACACCCTGATTGTAATTGTTACTCCTTAAAATATTTATTGACATTAGGGGTATTAATATTGACCGATTATAACAGTAATAACTAAATGTCATTCAGTTTTTTCTTTTTTTAAGTGTTATCTTTTGAAATTAAAAGTTGTGCCCGTATATATTTACTTAACAACCCCCTTAACTTAATAAAATGTCTTAGAAATAACCCCATAAATATAAATGTTAACATTAAATTCTTTTCTGAAGCATAATTTTTATTTAGAGTTGTATATATATCATATACTTAAATGAATACTAATCTTTACCTGAAAACTTTGCTTTTAATAATTTACTTATTGCATTGGGGTCATATTAACTTTAACGAAAAAAACATTTTAAGGTCCCGAGTTTTATATAAAATCCGCAATTAAATGGCAAGGCTGTATTTTAGCTATTTAAGCTAATAATATTTAATAAATACCCTTGTTATGATTATCCTCGACAGCAAATATGAGTTAAAAACTATAGTAAAGGAGATTTTACTAAAAAAATTTATATCTTTTTTACCGAAAGAAAAGGTTTTTTTTTAAAAATTTCACAAGTTATAATTAAACCAATTTTTAATGTTGAAATTATGATCTAAATACTTATATTATCAACCAAATACTCTTTAAAAACATTTTTTAACGTCATAAAGAGTATTTTTAATGTGTTTTGAAATGAATTATTAAGGGTGAAAACACTAAAATATATTTAAAAGGAGATTTAATTAATCAAAAATGTGTTTTTTTGCTCTTTTGGCTTTGAGAAAAAGGGCAATTAAAATTACGAAAGAATATAGTAAACAATAAAAACCCCAGTATACATCCAAAAATTAAAAAAACTTCCGGCTTGGGGTTATCAATATGCTGCCGTGTTTTTTGCTGAAATTATAATTAAAAGTTGGAAAAGTGTGAAATTCTATCATGCAAAATAAAAAAAATCGGGGTTTAATTGTATTTTAAAGCAGAATTTTCTACTGTGTAAGAAAAACATTTCAAACTAATATATAAAAAACTTGATTTTGGGGTTAATTATCGATTTTTAAAAATATTTTTTCTTTGCAATAATCCTTAAACCTAACTAAAATAAATTCTTAAATTGGTAAATCGATTAGAAATGAAAGGATTAGGCAATCTTCGATATCACAAAACAGATATTTAGATTAAACTTAAAATTCGAGTGTGAATCTTTGATTACAGAATTAAAGGAGTAGCTTGAATTGATCCGAAAGGGCATCGTCTTAAAAGCCAATATAGGCCCGTCATCTACCAGGATATAATCGAATAATACTAATATGCAATCATAAGATGTTAGTCTAATTCGCCCACCCCTCCCTCTTTATTCAACTTTATATTCGAATCTAATTTATAATACAAATATAATGCTCAGGTTGATATTTTTGCACCAACTTAATATTAATTATTTGTTTGTAAAAATATTCCTTATGAAAATGATTCTGTATTTTCTCATTAAAGGTTTTTGTGATAATATTGAGATAGCAACAAAGGACTTTGATGAACTAAAAGTTGGGAATAAAGTTATTTTCTCAGCCTATTTGAACAAAGTTAACTCTATTAAACTTTCTTTTCTAGGTAATAATCTTTTTAAATTAAGAGAAAATAAGCCAAGAATATTTGAAATCTATGATTCTACAAATTATTTAGGTGCACCTGAAAAAGCAAATATCCGTGTTGACTTTGAATTTAAATTTTTAGGCGTTGCTAACTTCGTCTATCCTTTTATTTTATTTTCGATTTGTATTGCTTTTACATCATTTTATGTTATTCAGAGAGTATTAAAAAAGAATTTAAATAAACGAAAGTAAATTTTATTGTTGAAAACATTTTTTAAAAATTCTATTTCTTTTTTTTAATTTTTTAATTTAAATTATTAAACGTTAATTTTGTTTTAATGTTATTTTGAGGTGACACACATTTTAACTCGTAAACAACTTAAGCTATCTTAATTACCAGTCAATTAACTTAAAAGTTGCTATTAAAAATAACTTTGTGGGGTTTTAAAAAGTTATTCTTCTGTAGAAACATTCAGGCTACCCCTTAACTCTACAAGAGTCTTATAATCTTTTATATAAATTTAAAATAAAACTAAATGTCCCACTGACCTCAACTTAGCATTTGATTTAAGATAGCGGCAGGCTCTCCCTGATCTACTAGGCTGCCAAAGTCTCTATGCCCTCGCCTTTTCGACACCTTATCTTTGTTCTAACAAATTGTCGTTGCAATGAGTACTGTAGATTCCTTCAAAACTTCTTTAACTTTAATTAGATCATCGTTGCCTTCGACTTTGCTTTCTATCAATATAAATGCTTTAAAAAGTATTCTGAGGAATTAGTGGTTATATTTATGCTCTTTTCTACGGCGGAATCCCTATTGCAGGCCTTTAATTATTATTTTTTGATATATCAATCATATTTTGATACCTTTTTTTTATAAAAGCGCTTAAAGTAAAAAACTATTATTGAAATTAAATTAATTTTTATACTTATGCAATAAAAGGAAACGTTGTTTTTTAAAAAATTGTATGAACCAGTAAATTATCTCTGTTTTGGTTAAGTAAAAAATTTATTGAACAAGCATAATGTTACTTATTTATTCACACTGGAATTTCTATGGCTTGCATAACCAGCTTTTGAATTATAATAACAAAGTAGGATTTTGAGACTTCCATTGTGGGCAGAAACGACAATTTTCTCAAGTTCAACGGTAGCTAAGAGGATAGATGTTTTTCCATCTTGTTTATATACCAATTTTCAATAGATATGGTTATTGCAAAAATAAAAAAAGCGGGGAATGAACTTGTATTCACTAGAAGCACCTCTTCAATTATTTCATTTACTTCATTTTTTAGATTTTTTAAGTCTTAAATTAAATGTAGATACTTGCTAGACAGCGTTACGGGCCGAAAAAAAAACCAAAAAAAGTGGAAATTCAATATAGAAAAATCAAAGGTGAGGCTCATAGGAAAACTGGACATTTTTCTGTTTCATCTGCTTTTATTTGGTATCAGGTTAAAGTTAAGAAGTATAAGAATGCTGTTAATATTTCAAAAAACGTTAACAAAGGTTAAATGAAAAAGTTTTTAATAACATCGATTCAATTATAATATTAAAATTAAAGCGAAATAAGATAATTGAGTTAATTTTGATTTTTAAGCAAAATTGTAAAAACTGCTAAAAATAATGCCCCTAACGTAAATAAATATTTTAAGTAGTAACAAAAATAGTATAATTGCAATTTATTAAAAATATAATTAAAATCCAATTAAAGTGTCAATAAATAAATCTTATTTTCTTAATTTTCAAAAAATAAGAATAAATGCTTTAATATTGTTATAATCGGTTGATTTATACCTCTTTAAACCATTAATATTTAATAAATAGCCTTGTTATGATTTTGTTCGACTTAATCTACCAATTTTAGTAATCTTAATGACGTAATTAATCATTCAAGTAATGACAAGTTTATATATAGAATATAATTAAAAAAGGCGCGGCTGTGATATACAATAAACACCTATGGCCAAACATGTTTAATGATAAAAATTTAATATATCTTTACTAAAAAAAATCGGATTTATTGAAAAGTGGTTGCCTACAGCAAAAAAAGAAGTTTCCTATAAAACTCTGTGGGCCCCTATAGCATCTCTATCCTTCTGCCGACAGTCGGCGAGCCTTAGGACTAAGTGTCCCATTGACCTTGAGCTGGCGTTTAATTATAGACAGTGCCATACTGTCTTGAATATATCTTTACTAACAAGTTTCCTAGCTGCACGACAAGAAGTTTTAATGGTTAAAATATTAATCCAACAACGAATTCACTTTGTTTGAAATACATCTAACTGTTCTTAGTAAATTTATTTATTTTCTTTTTGTAATTGTTGCTTTGATTTATTATTGCCCTAACCGTTATAACTTGGCCAGTTATCGATTTAAATTACTATAAATTGCCATTATATCAAGTTTGGCAAAAGATAAAAGATTTTTAAAATAAAAAAGTGGTAATTAATTTATTCACTCCGAGGTTCAAGAGTTAGAAATCTAGTAACAGCCTTAATCGAAATATCCTTGTAAGTTTCTAGGGCTTTAATTGCATCTATGTAGGCAGCATCCCGAATTTCAACGTGAAAGATTGGCATTAGTTTTATTTTTTCAGCTTCTTGTTTAAATGACTCAATGAAAAGACAATTAGAAATATGAAAATCATTAAGGGATGATAATGTTTTTAAAGTCTCCATTTCTGCTGTTTTTTTATTTAATTTTGCCATATTAACTTTTAGTGCTTCAATTGGTTTTAGGTCCTTGTTAAACGGGATTGTAAACTCCAAAATAATCCACATGATAGCGAAACATGCAATAAAGAAAACCGCAATTTGAATCACAGAATAAGAATTAGACTTTTGCTCTTGCTTGGTAAATTTCTCCTGGCAACAAATTAAAGTTATGTTGAGGAGCAGTGCTGCTAATCTTTCGATAAAAATTGTCATAGGGGTGTTAATGGCAATTTCTTGTTATAAATTGCATTTTTTGACAGGTAATAATTTAAACATTTTTTTTAATTAAAAAAATTCTAAAATTGCATTTGCTTGAGACTTTATTAAAATGTAATTAAAGTACAATAACCGTATAATGGTTAACTTAAAGGGGAATAGTATAATTGAATAACAAAGTTTTTTTTTAATATAGTCTAATTTGAAATTAATTACAAACAACTCATTTAAAGTGACAGCACAGAAATAAATTAACAAAAAAACAAATGCAAAAGCAGTTGACCCAGTTTTTAACAGAATGAATTTTTTTTCATTAATTGAGAATTAACAAAAATTAATTAATTAAATTATTTTAAAAAATATCTTTGGAGAAATCAATTTATTTATTTTAAGTAAGAGTTTGAGGTAAACATCGGTATTAATTTAAGTATAATATATATCCAACTTTTAATATACTTAAAGAAAAACTTATCTTTGCCTCCAACTCCAACTTAACACACTTTAAGAGAGAACGCCGAACATGATGCATGGACACCATAAGAAATCTAGCGAAGGTTGAAAACTTTATGTAATCACTAAAAATTAAAGTAAAATTGACCAAATCAATTGGTTTGGTCATCGTCTCTAAAATCTTCAATTTACTGTCTTAAGAAATATTTGAGACAATCACATTGTTATAATCGGTCAAGATTAATACCCCTAATGTCAATAAATATTTTAAGTAGTAACACACATTAATAAAAAAAATTATATGGAAAATATATAAAATAAACTTTTGAGGTAAACATAGGTATTTATTTAAGTATATTATATATATCTAATTAACTTTTAATAGAATTTGGTTCACGGGGGGTTTTAGTTCCAGTAGAATATGAATTGACAACCAATTAAAGTGGCCGAAAGTAGCCCCCAGGCAAAAAGACAATCGACCCATGTGAAATATGCAGTAGAATTGTTGAAAACTGGGGTGGTTTTAAATTCATAATTACAAAAGATCCATTGGAAACCCCAGCAAGAGTAAGCATTATGAAACTACAGTACTTGTATTTATAGATTACTATACAAGAAAAACAAAAATGAAGGTACTAAAGCCGAAACTTCCTAATATATATTTGTTATATTCGGTCAAGATTAAAAATCCTAATGTCAATAAATATTTTAAGTGGAAACAATTATAGTCGAAGATGAGCATAATAAACGTATTTATTAAAAGTTGGATATATATATTATACTTAAATAAATACTGATGTTTACCTCAAACTCTTACTTTAAATAGTATTAGCTTAAATAGCTATAATCCAACTATTAGAGCCGAAGATAATCATAAAAAGTCTATTTATTAAATAGTATTAGCTTAAATAGCTATAATCCAACTATTAGAGTCGAAGATAATCATAACAAGTCTATTTATTAAATAGTAGTAGCTTACATAGCTATAATCCAACTATCATATCCTGCGGTATTGGTAGAATTTTGTTGCTATAAATCAAAATATTAAAAGTTGAATATATACAATATACTTAAATAAATACTGCCTTTTATCTCAAAATCATATTTTACATAACCTTTGTTGTTAACTGAAGACTTATTTATTTAAACCAATTCAAATAACTTGGATTACAAAAGATCATTCCTTTTCTTCAAAGATACTTTCTTTGTTTACTCAAGAAAATTGATGCTTTATATTTTCTGCTTTTTCAATATTTAAAATTTTTAACCCCACGGTTTCTTGAGAGTGCTGTCTTTTTATATTGAGGGCGTAGTAAGAGACCAACATTTTTATTTAAACATCTTTTTAATGTTAGTATTTTTATAATTGTGCAGATTTTATTCTTTTACATTTCATACTAAGTTTTTTTTGTCTTTTCCGGCCCAAAATTAGTTCACAGGCTAATAATTAACAAATATATAACAATTCCAATAACATGTAAACACATGTTTTGATTTATTTAAATATTTATTAATCGGAAGTATGCATGTGTTCATTTAAAATATCTTTATGTTTTATTATTTAAAAATTTTTATATTTTTTTACCATGGCAGCAGAAAAAACATATGCAGAATCACTTAAAAATGTAGTAGAATTCTTCCAGACTTATGGCAGTACTTTGGATAAAGAAGACCACGAATCAATTAAGAAGATACTAAATAAACTAGAAAATAATCCAGTTTATGCCGAGCCAATTAAGCCTTCCCTTTCTGAGCCAAATGAATTATCTATAATGTTAAAAAATCAAGGGAACGAGTTTTTTAAAGAAGGGTTGTATAAAGAAGCACTAGATATGTATACTCAATCATTGGAAGCTGACCTAACCAATTTCCTTGTTTATTCTAACAGGGCACTAATTTATTATAAACTTGGACAAAATGAAGAGGCCATAAATGATTGTATTAAGGGGATAGAAATAGATCCAAGCTTTGAAAAGTTTTATATTCGATTGGCAACAATTTACGCGGCAACCGATAAGTCTAAAGCACTTGAATATATTGAGCAGGGGTTGGTAGTTAATCCGGAGAGCGCAATTCTTTTAGACATGAAAAAAGAGCTTGTTTATGTGGCTCCAGCACCATCTTCTGATGAATTTGATCCTTCAAATTTAGATTCCTTACTAAAAAATAAAAATATAAAAGATATGGTACAGAATTTTGTTAAAGATAAATCACCTGAAGAACTAAATGAAATGCTCTCCAAAGTATTGGGCAATATGAATAAAAAGTAAGTTTTTTAAAGCTAAAATTGATGTTTTAATATTTAAGTATAATTTAATTACTCAATTAATTCATATTTTATAAGTTATTTTTAAAGCAATAATGGCTTGAAATTATTAATTAAGAAGATTGTGTGGTTGTAAATAAAGAAGATCTGTTTTTTTTAATTAAACTGCAGTTTAATTAGAAAACAATATTAGTAGAAACTAGGCAGAAATGAACTAAAAAAAATGTTCGGATTTATTTAAGCTGTAGTTGTTAATACTTGTTAGTTTTCTTCGTGTGTTTCTCTGTAACCCGGTCGGGGAACCGCATTGCTGCGTAAACCCCCACGGCCCTTATGCCAGCTTAATCCCTCTGCCGAAAGTCGGCTAGCCTTAGTACTAAGTGTCCCATTGACCTTGAGCTGGCGTTATAATTAGAGACAGTACCATACTGTCTTGGGATCTCTACAGACCCCTGCGCTATGCTTACGCAGGCTTTCTACCGCCATGGGAGTTATTGTTGCCGCCACTACCCAAGGAGATCGCATGTTTTTACAAGGCCTGATCACGGCCTGATGCTAGTCTTTTTATAGTGGGGTTATTACGACTAGCGCCCACTTTTGTGACGGCGTCCCGGTTCTCATTCTTTTACCAATCAAGCGAGGTTCGAACCCGGGCAGCACGGGAGTGAATCAGCAAGCTGACCACTAGCCCAACGCCGTCTGGCAGAAATGAACTAATCAAGCCATCAGTAACTTTGGCACTGAATGATGGCCAAATTATATTTAGTTTGTTCCTTAACTAAAACCTTTTTGTTTTTTATACAAGCGATATATTGATAACTGCTGTTTTTTTCATTCGTTTTTCCCATGATTTTTAAATAGTTGCTGAATAAAATATTATAATTGCTATAACACTCCAAAATGTACTATAAAATTAAAAGGGGTTTTCTAAATATTTAATTAATTCTCTCCTTGTTAAATTCAAATCTATTTAAGAAATTATTATAAGGGTGTGATGGCTATCTAGTAAGAAATTATCGCAGTCTTTAAGGGGTTCGGGCGAGCGTAATAAGCCGCTAACAAACTATGGTTATGCAAAACGAAGCCCGCGCTTTAAGAGATCTAATTAGCAGCAAGGTATTCTCACAGTAACCTAGATATTCACCTTACAGACAACTAGATTAGTACCCTAAAAGTGACAGTGAGGTACTGTCTATAATTAAACTCCTAGTTAAGGTCAATGGAACATTTAGTTCTAAGGCGAGTCGACTTTCGACAAGAGGTATTGATAGCTATAAGGCTGTGTAGAGTTGTAGGGGTAACCTGATTTTTGCTGCATTTGTACTACTTTCAATAAATACCTTTTTTTTAGTACCCTAAAAGTAACTCCCAGGCCTCTGCAAAACAAGTTATGAGCCTGTGCATTAGGAGTAAATGTAACTTTATCATCAAAACTTATAACTAATTGTGAAAGGATTGTGTGAGGATTATTTCTTCACTGGCAATTTGACGGGAGTGAATAGCTGTTTCATAGCACAAAAGTAAATTTTGAGTGAAAGTTGTAAGTCAGGCTTATGCGCAAGCGTACAGCTTTCCAAGGTTAGTGGTTTAAAGCCACCGAGTGGTTGTTCATAGTGTAATTCTAAACTGAAGGGGAAAAAAATGAAGAAGCAAAAGCCGAAAGGGCAATACCAATTTTGTTAGAGATTTACTCTAAATACTCAGATAAAAGAGTATATTTATTTTGCATACAGGTTTTATGATTCTTGGAAAAGGATATTTAAAGTAAAAAAGATGTCTTTCATTTATATAACCGCACAAGTTAAAGCCCACAAGTCAATTATAGTGTTTTTAAGAAAAGCTTTTAATTTTTCACATATCAATTTATTGGAATTGCTTTTATAAAAAAAGTCGTTGTATTTTCAATTTATATAAAAGGAGTAGTTGTTTTTAAAGCTAAACAAAATTTTGGTAGTTTATATCTATTAAATGCACTAGGGAATCATGATTTATTGAATTCTAATACTTTTTTTCATATTCTACTTAAAACTTGACTTTGAAAAAAACTTCTACCCTTATTGACACAGGAAAGAGGAAAGTATTCAAAGACAATATAATTTGATCTCGAGCCTTCTCTGGAATAAATCATTCCTTCCACATATTAGCATTTATCAAAAAACCCCCTAACAATTTGAACAAAACAAGTATCTGATCGAAAGCAAATAGAATAATTAAAATTTCACATGTTTAGATTTTATGAGTTTAATTTTTGTAATTTACTCCACAAAGTATGTTTTCTGCAATCTTACAATTTATTAAAGATTTTTATTGCCGAAAATCAAAATTATTGTATGAATAATTTTAAAACTGTTCTGGAAACATTGCCAATTTGTTTACAAGAACTAAAATAGAAGCTAATTTAAGTTGAAGCGAGACAAACCCACTCCAGAGGGTTTAAAAAGTAATTATGTCTTTGTTTCCAACAATTTTTTTACTTTAAGTTGAATTTATATTCTTGGCATAGTATTAATTAAATAACCCTTAATGCTTAATAGGCCTGTAGAGAAAAACATAATAATATTAAATACACATGTTTACCTAAAACTCTTACTTTTGTTAAAAGTGATAAACTGGCAGTTACATTACCAAGCTTATGCAGAAGTTAGTACCGTATTTCGGTGTTAAATAAACAGCGCTGCCGGGTTCCCTTTTATTCTAAGTATCTATAGTTTTCACCTTAGAAGAGACTTCTGCAATCCCAATTACTAGTTCTTCATTTTGGCCGCTTTACTTTTAATTCAATTTTTGTAGTTGAGGGAAATACTCCCAAAAGACTTTCTAAAACTAGTGATTGTATGCTCACTTTAATTCAAGGTAAATTATGTATGTCATCCCATTCGTCCTTAAGAAATGACTTGCCTTACCCTACCCAGTTCATTACTTATAGAAGTTTTTATCTACATTTATATACAAGAACTATTAAATCCTACATTTTCTATTTTTTCTTTTCTGATGAACTAAATATTTCAAGATTGGCAATACCAAGTTGCACTAATGCTTTATTTTTTCTAGAGCTGGCTGAAGCACGACGGTATTAACCCCGGAAATTAAAAAAATAGAAGATTATAACATTTAAACCCTTCAATAAATAATTTCCATCTTTTCTAGATCTCAATACTTATTAATCCTCCTATGTTTTTTTTTACATAATTTTGACATTCAAAATTTTTTAGGTCATCAAAGATTTATAAACCATACTTTGAATATGCTTGTTTATTAAAAAGAGTATTTAAAAAAATTGCGTTATAAATTAAAAGTTTTTCAATAACCCGTTTCGGTTGGCATTCTATTTATAACATAATTACAATATTTTTATTGGCCAAGTTATTTTAGGGCTGTGCAAGATAAAATATTAGAAAAACTCGTTAAATACGATAAACTATGTTAATAAAACTCAAATATATAAAAATTTAAAAAATCTGGCATATTGTTGAATAAAAATCTATGTAGTTGCTTTTTAAAAAAACAAAAAGTTAATCACATTTGTAAACTTAATTAATAATTATGACTTTTCTGTTAAGGAGCTGACCCTTTAATAATTCATATTTTATAAAAACAAAAAAAAGTGTAACATTCTGTTTGGATATCTCTATATATTCAAGGTACCATTGTTTAATTTTAAACAAGCTATGCTGAAATAGTCTTAAATAAATATCTCTTAATGTCTAATAGGTCTACAGATAACACCAAGCTATATTAAATTTATTTGCCATTTCGATTTTTTTTACCTCCTAAATAAGGTTAGAATATTAAAATATTAATGTAAATATAATTTAACGACATAGGGGTAACTTTAACAATTAAATTAGATTCCAAATGATTTATTGAGAACCTTCTAAAACAACAGATTGTTGTTGATCAAACTGTGAAAGTTTTTTCATTTCATTTTCTTTATTAAAAAAGACTCTATCGATTATACCGTATTTTACAATGCAAATACCTATAGTCAAAACTGATATTACAATATTGGCTAAAAATATTTGTTTATAAACTGTTTCTTTTTGTGCAAATACCAATTCCCCTTCTAGCTTTGATTTAAACATACTACCGAATATTTGACCGCTAACAAGAAAGCCAAGTGCACCAAAAGTTCCTTGGTATATCATTTGTGAAGTTGTTCTTAGATGATTTGGTGACATTTTAGTTGCAATATATACAGAAGAGATGTGAATCATTCCAAAATAGATTCCTCTTAAAAGCTCTATAGCACAACTGATTTCGAATACGTATGGATTGGAAGAAGATATTAAATAATATCCTAAGAATCTAGCAAGTGAAATGATTTGTGCAACTAACAATGGAAGAAAATATCCAAATCTATTAATGATTTTATCGGCAATAAAAAGAATAACAACCTCAAATATAACACCAGCAGTAGCTAGTGTCGAAATAGGCTTGTCGAACAAGTTTTTGAATAAAATCCTGAGAAATCTAGGATAACGTTCAGGTACTTTTTGTGGAGTAATAAGTAAAATTTCTCTATGAAAAAGTTGTAAGTAAATTGTTAACGCAGATCTACTAATCGCATTGCAGAAAATTATTAAGAAAAAAAACATAAATTCAAAATTGGTAAGTAATTCTATAAAAGTTCCCCGCCATCTTGATGTTGCCGTAATATTTTTAGGCACTTCAACTTTTTCATCTGTTTCTATAGTTTGATTATTTGATTGTGAATTAGATGATGGCCTAAAGAAAATAACAACACAACCTACAGCTAAAATAGTTGCAATAATGTTGTAGTATATAAGATTATCAAAATTATACTTACCACCTCCTAAACTTGTACACCATTCACTTATATAAGTTGCAGCCGACAGTGCAAAAGTTCCCCATAGTCTTTGTTTGCCGTAAATTTTAGATCCAAATTCCGTTTCGTTATCTAGAAATTCAATCATAATTTTATCCAATAACGGCTGTTTTGGATTATTAAAAGCCAAATAACAAAATAGGCAAACCCAAAACATAATGCTATGCATAGATGTGATAAAATCTACATAAAATAAAAGAAAAACCAAGGTCGAAAGAGTTATAAGAGCCAGAAATGACGTTTGATATTTTTTGGTTTTATCTGTAATATTTCCAATAAGAATACTTGTAAAAAATGTTAAAAATTGTGTATATCCAGTATATTTACCATAATCTTCTGTAGAAATATTGAATTTTTCTTTTGCAAATGCAAAACGTAATTGATGAAAGCCATAAAACTGTAAGTTCACAATAAAATAAATGGCTTTAGGAATAACTAAATATTGTATGATTAGTTTTTTAATGTAGTTTCCCATTAGTTGGGGCATTCTTTTGGTAATTTAATTTCAAAAACAAATAACAAATGTAATGGTTTACAAAATTAAAACTAATTGATGGCTAAGAAATAGCACCAAATTTGTTAAATCCCGTATAATTAAGCAGTTTTTAATTAAGAAACGAGTCTGTAAAAAAAAACTTTCTTTGTGTTTGCTGTTGTAATTAAATGGTAGCAGTCTTGAAAAACAAAATTCTTACTGCTTTCGTTTATTACAATGCAACAAATTTTGTGTTTTAAAGGTTATTGCACAGAAATTTTTTATTATATGTTTTAATCTTGGACTGAAAAGACAATGGAAACGAGCTATCAAATAGCAACCAGAGCAAAAAAAGTAATTTTTATTAATATAGAATGCTGTAATTATGCTATATGATGTTAAAATCTCTTTTAATATATTCAATAACCCAGAATGATTAATGAAGTTAATATTGTGGAGCTTACACATCTTTTATAGAACAAGATACTATAAATAACAATATTATTAAAAATACTCTTTTTTTGACATACCAAATTTTGGTAAAATTCTTTGAGTAGACATATTGTAATTTATTTAATGTATTAAATAGCGCTGGAGGTTCTTGACAGTTTTATGGAATAAAGCCACCTAAGCTGAAGTTATAATTTAAATAAACATCATGGTGGAAATTTAAGTTTATAGACTTGCTTCTATTGCTTAATTAATTTTGTTGTTAAAAAACATGCCATAAATGAATAGCTGGAGCATAATTCAAAAAATAGCGATTTTTAGAAATATAACTGTTAAAAAGCCAGGAAAACCCCCCATAATTGTCAATAAATATTTTTAATAGTAACAATAAAAACACAAAAATAGCATGATATATATCTTTTTAAATAACATTTTAAGTTAAAGGCCAATATTATATTTGTTATTTACAGTTAACAATTTTTGTTACTTCTTGATCAGACACTGCCAGGAGTTAATCAACGTTACAATAAATTTACAATTATTTTAAAAACACATAGATAACCTTTTTGAAAAAGCTAGATTTATTCAATTATTTGCACTAGAAGTATTGGCAGGTGTAATTCTAGCCTTTTCTTGATCCAAGGATTCTAAAAAGTTTGGATCAAAATTCTCAAGTTCTTCTCTACATGTAATAGTAGCAAATATAAGAGCCATTACCGCCGATCTTAATAAAGAAAACATTACAGCAAAGAACGATCCAAATAAGAAAGCTAATATAATAGCAAAAAATAGATTATCTTTCAGACTCAAAACATCGAAGAGTAGTTTTACGTTAAAAAGATATATCAACCAACCACAAAAGAATGATACCATGCTAGTAACAAATCCTAAGCCGGTATAAGTTGCTATTTTTTCATATCCAGAAGAACTAATGATTTGAAAAGATTGAGACACCGATTCTTTATAATCTGTTCCATTGATACTTAAATAAGGGAAAGCAAGATCATTTGCAAATCTTACAATTTCTTCAATACAATTTAAAAGAACTTGTGCAATTATATTAATAATAACACTAAAAATATTTCTTCTTTCTCTCTCTGAAGATCGTCTGTTATTATCATCTAGCATTGTCTGTAAAGTTTTTACTAAAGCAATTAAAAGTGCACCAAATGAAATGGATCCCATGGCGTAAAATGAATTTGTTAATGAATTTCTTAAAACGCTCCTGTTGTCTTTTTTAATTTGGAAAAATACTACGGATGAAATGAAAACTTCCATAAAATAAAAAAGTATAAATAAACTCCAAAATGTAAGTAGTACTACGGAATATTTAAGGGCTTTAATAAGTTGGTCATCTGAATTAAGCATGAAGAAGGGAAATAAGGTGGGATACCATAATAAAAAGCACACAGTTTGTACTGAAAAAATGCTAATTAAATTTTTAAAAAAAATTTTAGAAGCGGCTCTCAATACATTTGAAATATATGATAAGCATGATAAAATCATATATGAGGCCCAGAAAAAATAGATAAGATTCACAGCCAACATTACAATTACTATACTCGTATCTAAACTCAACACCAAAAAATAGTAAATACTAATTAGTGGTACTACTATAACACTTAGGACAATAACAACTTGTGGGATTACAAGACATAAAATTAAAAATAAACAAAGTAGCACAAAGGTGAATATGAAGTTTAAAAAAAAGCATTCGACAACTTTGTAAGTGCTTAAAAGTGTTTTTATTTCTCCAAAGGGAGATTTGGTGTTTAATAACAACACCGTATTTATTCCTATTGCGAAGAATATAAATAAGTAGAATGCCCACGCATCATGAAAAGTTCGTTCTTTTTTTATAGCTGTGCTTGGTGTTTGATCTGCCATTAAGGGGTCATTTTTTTTGTTTTTTTATACGTTTCAATCTTAACCAATGAAACAAATTAAAAATAGAAAATGAGTATTTTTAAAAGTACAATAAACACAATTTGAAGCGCTTTTTAAATTAAAAGAATTCTCATTCTGCCAAATATATCAAAAAAAAACTTATACAAAGCATGAGCAATTAAGAATTGCTAAATGTGTATGAAACTATAGCATTTTTATTTGATATTTTGTAAAATATAAAGCATTTTTTTTATTTTTTTTCTAAAGGAGTAATTCTGATAAACCAATTAAATTAATTTTATGAATTTGATTTTTTTAAATTTTAAAAAATAATAATAAATCGTGTTAACACTAAAGAAACGGGCAACTTCTTTAATATAAGCAGGATATTAAACACTTTTTTTAAAATTTAGGCAGTGAAACATCAAGATACTCTTTGCACTGGTTTACTAGAGAATATCTGCTGATTTCTATTTCTTAAGATTGGATATATGACATACGATAATATAGTACCTGTCAACTCATATCAAATTAATTTTTTTTAATGTCAAAATGATTTAAATCAATTTTTAAAGCACAGAATACTAAAAAAGTTGCTTGATATAACAAATTGGTTCTAAAAAGGGAAGTTTGAAAGCATATTGTCTTGTGCCATCGAAGATGGCGTAAGCTCTTCATTATTAAAGTATTTAGTCATTTTGGATATTTATTTAAATTATATTAATAGAGGATAACACAACACATATAATCAAAAAAATTAGTTAGAAACACATATCCACAGATTTAAAAATGACTTGAAGAGGACTACAACAAAATTCAAGCATTTTAGTCTGGTGCCTGTTGTGTAATTTTCTATAAATTAAACTTAATCAAATCCCTTTAAAGATCTAAAGCTTTCGCTATCTTTAATGAAAAAGACAAGCGCTATTTCAAAACTTCTTGTATTGATTAACAAAAAAACTAGAATAAAAGTATAATTTTAATTAAAACTTGTAATTTTTATGGCTGGCAAGCCTAATATAATGGCACGATTCTAAAATATCAAAAAATATTGAGATTTTTAACAATTCTGCAGTACAAAATCTTATGTGTTCTTTTAAAATAACATTCTGTTTTAAAATTTCTAAAAGATAAGCTTTTATTGCCGATAAATATGATAAGTTTAATATTTTTTATTATTAAAATTAAGCCAACTAGAAAACTAAAAATTGATAAAATATGATAAATTAAATATATATTATTTTAAAATTAAGTCAACTAGAAAACTAAAAAATAGAAAATATGATTTAATAGTGAATGAAAAGACTTTTATGTATAATATTCTAAGGTTGAAATTTTCCAATATGTGTAATGGCCACGAAGGGTTAGACAAAAATTCCACGAAAAGTACAGTAGTGAAAAAAAAAGAACCCCCTTTAGATTGAAGCAAACATCCAATCACTAGTTCTCAAGAAGACTTTCAGAAAAAATTTCCAGATAGGCGGTGATATCACAAAGAGAAAGATAACTGTGAAGGAATTAGTGAGCTCTGGGAGAGAAGATGACTGGCGGATGTACGGAAGTAACCCGTGGATTCTCAAAAATAAATAAATAATGGCGTTTAACTCTTAAATAAATAATTTTGTATTATTTTGTTACTACTTAAAATATTTATTGACATTAGGGGTATTAATCTTGGCTGATTATAACAATTAAAATTAAATAAATCACATATTTACTTTACACTATATCTTTTTATATCAAAAAAAGTTTATTTTCTCTGTTAAAATCTGACCTTGGCAAAACATCCTTTATTTTAAATAACTTTATTTAAGATTGAGGTATCGAATAAGAGATTGTCACGAAGAATTGGTCTTTCAGTTCTTTGAAGTCCTCCCTGAAGTTAAACATATGGAAACTTAGAAGTAAAGCAAAAAATACTTTAACCTTAAATACACAATGTGCCTTAAAACGATTCAAACAGAATTTCTTAGATAATCTTTTAATTAACCATTCTTAGATGTAGGTTTTTGCTTGATTATCGGATTTTAATGTGTTGTTATTGGTTTGGAGCAACAACTTTGTTAACCGTAGGGAAAAAAGTTGATCAGTTGCAGCAGTAAAAACTATTTCATCTGGTCAATTTATCCCTCATTAAAATTATATTAAGTAGGATATATATCGGTTCCCCGACCGGGTTACAGAGAAACACACGAAGAAAACTAACAAGTATTAACAACTACAGCTTAAATAAATACAACATTTTTTTAAGTAGGATATATATAATTTACTTAATTAATTAACTGTGTTTATTTAGTTCAAACTAAAATTTATTATAATTTAAAAGTCTTTTTAAATTTTTCACAAGAAAAGTTTATTTTACCAAACGATTTTTGATTTAACCAAAGTTATTCCCCAAACACATATATTCTATAAATACAAGTATATCTGGGCTCCCCATGATTACTTGAAAATTCTATGCGAAGAGATGAAGCTGTTTGACTTTCGAAACTAAATTCTTGATAACCAACACCTTTAAACTGAAAATTGTATTTGTTTGAATTAATTAATAAAACAAAATCTTTGATTGAACTGTTTTGGTTTGCAATTTCAGAGTGATAAAAAGCAATTTTTGAAATTTTTTTCTCAGAATTAAATTTAATTTCAAAAAACCCATTGTCAGATTTTAATGCCAAATTATCTAAACCGTATTCAAATATAGAATTTTTATCAGTTACTGTACGCATTAAAAACCCAAATTTATATAAAGTTGAATGATCTTCTATACATGTTCCTCGGTATAAACATGCTAAATTATGAATTTTGCTTGGAATTACTTTACTTATTCTTTCTGATTTAAGTTTCTGTATTTCTTCAAGCAACAATACCGAATCATTTGGTTTTAAAGCAAAATAAATTATTAGAAAACTAAAAACAGCATAAGTGAGGTGATGTTTATATTTTATAACAATGTTTTGATAAAAAATTTCATTTTTTGAATTATTTGGTATGAAACTATTTGAATCTTCCATCATAGAAGACTCAAAATTTGAATTCATTTGTTCAGAAGGTTCAAAATTCTCATGTATTTTGGGTAATATAATGGTTAAGTCTTTTTCAATCTCTGAATTTATTGGATCGGTTCTTAAATCAAATGAATTATCTGGTGTGTTAAATCTTAATCTCTGCCTTTTATCCATGGGTTAAACAAATAGAATTTTCTAAAAACTTTTTATTGTATGAAATTGATAAGTTTATTATTTTAAATGAATAAAATAAGTGCTTTTATCTTTATATAATTCTTTCAACACTTTTAGCATGACGTTTTATTTATACAGCTTTTTATTTAAGAGTTGAAAATTAATTTAAAAAATACTTAAGGAGCAAGGTTTAAGGAAAGAGTCCTTTCCCTTTTTTTGAAAATTAATTTAATGTTTCTTAAGCAAAAAAAACAATGATATTAAAATAAAGCAAAAATAAATTTCAATCAGTAAAGAACTCGAGAAAAAGCAATTAAATAAACAGAAGTGTAATTTATTTTATTATTTCAAAGAAAGCAAGACGTTTAGAGCCCGATATTATAAGTTCTTTTATAGATTTTCCTTTTTGGGTAGTTGTTAAAAGGATTTAATGACAAAGGTGTAATTTTAATAGTAGTATTTAATAAATAACAATAGATTTTTAATTCAAAGACAACTAGATTATATTCGGAAAAAATTACTAGTTTACACCACAGTTAGGTAATTATAAACGTGTTTTTACTATTGTTTTAAATAAATGGGTTCTTATTTGTAGAATAATATTGCTTTTTTAGAGACACATATTTCATGGTTTTAAAAACAGCAAAAACATTTACACGGTTTTAATAAAGTCTAGGTTTTTTCTTTCTCTCCACAAAAATAAATTTTGATTTTTTGATCAAAGCAGTTAATTAAAACAAACAAAAACCTATTTTTATATTTTTAACCTTACCCAAAGAATGAGCTCTTTTTTAAATCTATGTAGCTTACTTGCCACAGCAAGATCTTCAGTCATCGATGGAAACATTGAAGACAAAAATGTAATGCCTTGTGTAGAGGCTTGCCTTGTTGATCCAAGTTCTAAGAATCAAATTCTATCTAAGTTTAACGTTGGTTTTTTCCTCCCCGAAGAAGTAAGTGTAGTCGAGACTTTCTTAGAATCAGATGTTGAAACCATAATACAAACAGCAACAGACGTTGACGAAGTTGATTCAACTGAATTTATTACAACTACAAATACCATCACATCCACAGGAGTGAGTGAGCAATACAACCCACTTAAGATCATCAATTGCCACGAAAGAAGAAGCACTTCTTCCTCATCTAACTCCGTTGTAATTACTTTTATCAGACCAATTGTTAAACCAGTACAAGAATTTGGTTATCTTGTTATTTCTCCAAAAGGTGATTTCTCTAACACTATTCCACATATTTTTGCTACTACTTTCAACAAATTTGCAAATATTGAACAAAACATAATTCAACACAATCACCAAATTTCTTACAGAATTCCTATTAAAGATATTGAAAATGTATTAGTTTCTATTACAGATTTAGGTATTGCTAATGTTGCTGCTTACCAAAAAACCGGTGATTCTTTAAATGTTTCTTTAGAATCTGATATTTTCACACATGGACCATTTATAGGTGATATACCATTCTTTTCTAAAAAATATGTCGTACCATCTCCATACAAATTGCCAAACAATGCAATGATCAGTCTCAGTTCAATTCACAGAGATCTTAAAACTTCTCTTAAAATGCCAAGTGTTCCTATTACAGATATTGTTAAAATGTCTGTTGCAGCTTTCATTAATGAAATCAGATTTTTATTTGCATGTGGTAAACCATGTACAAAGAAAATTGAAAAAGTTGAATGTGAAAAAACTATTGCTGATTATTGTGTTTTCGTTACCTCTTGTATTAAAGTTATTGCTTTCTGTGAAACTAGATCTGAACCATGTGTATTTGTTAAACCAGAAGCTTGTCTTGAAACTAACAAATATGCTTGCTTAAGTAGTTGTATTAATGCATACGCATCTAACTGTAATGTTGCAAATGTACAAGTATGTAATGAAGCATCAGCTTTATTCTCAGAAGTTTGCCCAATTGCTAATCAAGTAATTGTTGAAAGTGAAATCAAAGTTCAAGTTACTGAAGAAAGCTCAGAAAAAAAATGTGATGAAGAAGTTTCTTCCGAAGAAGAACGAACAATAAAAGCCAGAAAAGCACGCTTAGCTAAAAAAAAGAAATCAGTTAAAGTTGAAAGTAAAACATCAGTATCCACTTATGGATGGTATGCTGCTGGAGGTGTAGTTGCTGTATCTGTCGCTGTTGCAGTGTATGTATTCGTACTCTAAGGTCATTAAACCTGTAAAATTCAACTTTTTGTTTTGTAAAATATTATATTTGTAATTATATTAAATTAGATATATATAATATTGTTATAGTCGGTCAAGATTAATACCTTTAATGTCAATAAATATTTTAAGTAGTAGCAAATATAATTAAATAGAATTTAATGACATAGGGATAACTTTTACTTATTGTTGTTGTCTTGTGCCATCGAAGATGGCGTAAGCTCTTCATTATTAAAGTATTTAGTCATTAAGAGTATTTATTTAAACTATATTAGTAGAGGATAGCAAAAACATCTCTTCATCATTAAAGTATTTAGTCATTAAGAGTATTTATTTAAATTTTATTAGTAGAGGATTTCTCAGCATGTTAATCTCAGATAGTTCATTATATCTGCCCTCGATTTTTCAGTTAATTTCTAGACTTTACCATTTACTACTATTCCTAAAAGTTTAATTCATTTTTTATAGTTCTAATTACTTCGTGTTTTTCTACAAATTATTCTCTTCCAATCTTTGATAACTGCAAATACTAATTTATCATGTGCTTCTTGTGTTTTACCTTGTACAACAATATCATCAAGGTATACTTCAACACCTTTCCCACTTATATCTCCTAATAATTTATCCATCGGCTTTTAGAAAATACTTGGTGCATTTTTATATCTCATTGGCATTCTATTCCATTCATTTCTTCTCTTTTAAATTTGAATGCAGTCTTATATCTATGTTCTTACTTTACTTCTATCTGGAAATA
>NW_027518449.1:2832516-2928106 GCF_051622035.1 Arctopsyche grandis | reverse complement strand
TACATGCATACATACATGCATGCATACATACAAACATACATACGTACATACATACATACATGCATAAACACACACACATACACACATACACACATGCAAACATACAAACACAAGAATACACACATACATAATACACACATACACAAACACACACACACATACGTAAATGCATGCATACATACAAACATACATACATACATGCATACACACACACACATACATACATACATACATACATGCATGCATACACACATGCATACATACACATACATAATACACACATACACAAACACATACATACATACATACATACATGCATGCATACATACAAACATACATACGTACATACATACACACACACAAATACACACATGCAAACATACAAACACACACAAACACACATACATAATACACACATACACACACACACACCCACACAAATACACACATACACAAACACACACACATACATACATACATACATGCATGCAAACATGCATGCATACATACAAACATACATACGTACACACATACATACATGCATACACACACACACATACACACATACATAATACACACATACAAACACACACACCCACACAAATACACACATACACAAACACACACACATATATACATACATACATGCATGCAAACATGCATGCATACATACAAACATACATACGTACACACATACATACATGCATACACACACACACATACACACATACATAATACACACATACACACGTGCAAACATACAAACACACGAATACACACATACATAATACACACATACACAAACACACACACACACATACATACATGCATGCATACATACATACATACACACATACATAATACACACATGCATACATACATGCATACATGCATGCATACATACAAACATACATACGTACCTAACCTAACCTAACCTAACCTAACCTTACCTAACCTAACCTAACCTAACCTAACCTAACCTAACCTAACCTAACCTAACCGAACCTAACCTAACCTAACCTAACCTAACCTAACCTAACCTAACCTATACACAAACACACACACATACATACATGCATGCATACATACATACATACACACATGCATGCATACATACAAACACACAAATACACACATGCATACATACACACACACATACACACATACATAATTCCCACATACACACATGCAAACATACAAACACACGAATACACACATACATAATACACACATACACAAACACACACACACATACGTAAATGCATGCATACATACAAACATACATACATACATGCATACACACACACACATACATACATACATACATACATGCATGCATACACACATGCATACATACACATACATAATACACACATACACAAACACATACATACATACATACATACATGCATGCATACATACAAACATACATACGTACATACATACACACACACAAGAACACACATGCAAACATACAAACATACAAACACACACAAACACACATACATAATACACACATACACACACACACACACCCACACAAATACACACATACACAAACACACACACATACATACATACATACATGCATGCATACATACAAACATACATACGTACATACATACACACACACAAATACACACATGCAAACATACAAACACACACAAACACACATACATAATACACACATACACACACACACACACCCACACTAATACACACATACACAAACACACACACATACACACATACACACATGCATACATTCAAACACAAGAATACACACATACATAATACACACATACACAAACACACACACACATACGTAAATGCATGCATACATACAAACATACATACATACATGCATACACACACACATACATACATACATACATACATGCATGCATACACACATGCATACATACACATACATAATACACACATACACAAACACATACATACATACATACATACATGCATGCATACATACAAACATACATACGTACATACATACACACACACAAATACACACATGCAAACATACAAACACACACAAACACACATACATAATACACACATACACACACACACACACCCACACAAATACACACATACACAAACACACACACATACATACATACATACATGCATGCATACATACAAACATACATACGTACATACATACACACACACAAATACACACATGCAAACATACAAACACACGAATACACACATACATAATACACACATACAGAAACACACACACATACATACATGCATGCATACATACATACATACACACATACATAATACACACATGCATACATACATACATACATGCATGCATACATACAAACATACATACGTACCTAACCTAACCTAACCTAACCTAAACTTACCTAACCTAACCTAACCTAACCTAACCTAACCTAACCTAACCGAACCTAACCTAACCTAACCTAACCTAACCTAACCTAACCTAACCTATACACAAACACACACACATACATACATGCATGCATACATACATACATACATACATGCATGCATACATACAAACACACAAATACACACATGCATACATACACACACACATACACACATACATAATTCCCACATACACACATGCAAACATACAAACACACGAATACACACATACATAATACACACATACACAAACACACACACACATACGTAAATGCATGCATACATACAAACATACATACATACATGCATACACACATGCATACATACACACATACATAATACACACATACACAAACACATACATACATACATACAAACATGCATGCATACATACAAACATACATACGTACATACATACACACACACAAATACACACATGCAAACATACAAACACACGAATACACACATACATAATACACACATACAGAAACACACACACATACATACATGCATGCATACATACATACATACACACATACATAATACACACATGCATACATACATACATACATGCATGCATACATACAAACATACATACGTACCTAACCTAACCTAACCTAACCTAAACTTACCTAACCTAACCTAACCTAACCTAACCTAACCTAACCGAACCTAACCTAACCTAACCTAACCTAACCTAACCTAACCTAACCTATACACAAACACACACACATACATACATGCATGCATACATACATACATACATACATGCATGCATACATACAAACACACAAATACACACATGCATACATACACACACACATACACACATACATAATTCCCACATACACACATGCAAACATACAAACACACGAATACACACATACATAATACACACATACACAAACACACACACACATACGTAAATGCATGCATACATACAAACATACATACATACATGCATACACACATGCATACATACACACATACATAATACACACATACACAAACACATACATACATACATACATACATGCATGCATACATACAAACATACATACGTACATACATACACACACACAAATACACACATGCAAACATACAAACACACATACATAATACACACATACAAACACACACACCCACACAAATACACACATACACAAACTCACACACATACATACATACATACATGCATGCAAACATGCATGCATACATACAAACATACATACGTACACACATACATACATGCATACACACACACACATACACACATACATAATACACACATACACACGTGCAAACATACAAACACACGAATACACACATACATAATACACACATACACAAACACACACACACATACATACATGCATACAAACATACATACATACGTAAATACATACATACATACATACATGCATACACATACAAACAAACATACACACACACAAATACACACATACATAATACACACATACACAAACACACACAAATACATACATACATGCATGCATACATACATACATACATACATATATGCATACATACAAACATACATACATACATGCATACACACACACATACATACATACATACATACATGCATGCATACACACGTGCATACATACACACACACAAATACACACATACATAATACACACATACACAAACACACACAGATACATACATACATACATACATACATACATGCATACACACACACACATACACACATACATAATATACACATACACACATGCAAACATACAAACACACGAATACACACATACATAATACACACATACACAAACACACACACATACTTACATGCATGCATACAAACATACATACATACGTACATACATACATACATACATACATGCATACACATACACACATACACACATACATAATACACACATACACGCATGCAAACATACAAACACAAGAATACACACATACATACGTACATACATACATACATGCATAAACACACACACATACACACATACACACATGCAAACATACAAACACAAGAATACACACATACATAATACACACATACACAAACACACACACACATACGTAAATGCATGCATACATACAAACATACATACATACATGCATACACACACACACATACATACAAACATACATACATGCATGCATACACACATGCATACATACACACATACATAATACACACATACACAAACACATACATACATACATACATACATGCATGCATACATACAAACATACATACGTACATACATACACACACACAAATACACACATGCAAACATACAAACACACACAAACACACATACATAATACACACATACACACACACACACCCACACAAATACACACATACACAAACACACACACATACATACATACATACATGCATGCAAACATACAAACATACATACGTACATACATACACACACACAAATACACACATGCAAACATACAAACACACACAAACACACATACATAATACACACATACACACACACACCCACACAAATACACACATACACAAACACACACACATACATACATACATACATACATGCATACATGCATGCATACATACAAACATACATACGTACACACATACATACATGCATACACACACACACATACACACATACATAATACACACATACACACGTGCAATCATACAAACACACGAATACACACATACATAATACACACATACACAAAGACACACACACACATACATACATGCATGCATACATACATACATACACACATACATAATACACACATGCATACATACATACATACATGCATGCATACATACAAACATACATACGTACCTAACCGAACCTAACCTAACCTAACCTAACCTAACCTAACCTAACCTAACCTAACCTAACCTAACCTAACCGAACCTAACCTTACCTAACCTAACCTAACCTATACACAAACACACACACATACATACATGCATGCATACATACATACATACATACATGCATACACATACACACATACACACATACATAATACACACATATACAAATGCATACATACACACACACAAATACACACATACATAATACACACATACACGAACACACACACATACATACATACATACATACATGCATGCATACACACGTGCATACATACACACACACAAATACACACATACATAATACACACATACACAAACACACACAGATACATACATACATACATACATACATACATGCATACACACACACACATACACACATACATAATACACACATACACACATGCAAACATACAAACACACGAATACACACATACATAATACACACATACACAAACACACACACATACATACATGCATGCATACAAACATACATACATACGTACATACATACATACATAAATACATGCATACACATACACACATACACACATACACACATACATAATACACACATACACGCATGCAAACATACAAACACAAGAATACACACATACATACATACATGCATACATACATGCATGCATACATACAAACATACATACGTACATACATACAAACATGCATAAACACACACACATACACACATACACACATGCAAACATACAAACACAAGAATACACACATACATAATACACACATACACAAACACACACACACATACGTAAATGCATGCATACATACAAACATACATACATACATGCATACACACACACACATACATACATACATACATACATGCATGCATACATACAAACACACAAATACACACATGCATACGTACACACACACATACACACATACATAATACCCACATACACACATGCAAACATACAAACACACGAATACACACATACATAATACACACATACACAAACACACACACACATACGTAAATGCATGCATACATACAAACATACATACATACATGCATACACACACACATACATACATACATACATACATGCATGCATACACACATGCATACATACACATACATAATACACACATACACAAACACATACATACATACATACATACATGCATGCATACATACAAACATACATACGTACATACATACACACACACAAATACACACATGCAAACATACAAACACACACAAACACACATACATAATACACACATACACACACACACACCCACACAAATACACACATACACAAACACACACACATACACACATACACACATGCAAACATTCAAACACAAGAATACACACATACATAATACACACATACACAAACACACACACACATACGTAAATGCATGCATACATACAAACATACATACATACATGCATACACACACACATACATACATACATACATACATGCATGCATACACACATGCATACATACACATACATAATACACACATACACAAACACACACATACATACATACATACATGCATGCATACATACAAACATACATACGTACATACATACACACACACAAATACACACATGCAAACATACAAACACACGAATACACACATACATAATACACACATACAGAAACACACACACATACATACATGCATGCATACATACATACATACACACATACATAATACACACATGCATACATACATACATACATGCATGCATACATACAAACATACATACGTACCTAACCTAACCTTACCTAACCTAAACTTACCTAACCTAACCTAACCTAACCTAACCTAACCTAACCGAACCTAACCTAACCTAACCTAACCTAACCTAACCTAACCTAACCTATACACAAACACACACACATACATACATGCATGCATACATACATACAAACATACATGCATGCATACATACAAACACACAAATACACACATGCATACATACACACACACATACACACATACATAATTCCCACATACACACATGCAAACATACAAACACACGAATACACACATACATAATACACACATACACAAACACACACACGTAAATGCATGCATACATACAAACATACATACATACATGCATACACACATGCATACATACACACATACATAATACACACATACACAAACACATACATACATACATACATACATGCATGCATACATACAAACATACATACGTACATACATACACACACACAAATACACACATGCAAACATACAAACACACACAAACACACATACATACATACATGCATGCAAACATGCATGCATACATACAAACATACATACGTACCTAACCTAACCTAACCTAACCTAACCTAACCTAACCTAACCTAACCTAACCTAACCTAACCTAACCTAACCTAATCTAACCGAACCTAACCTAACCTAACCTAACCGAACCTAACCTAACCTAACCTAACCTAACCTAACCTATACACAAACACACACACATACATACATGCATGCATACATACATACATACATACATGCATGCATACATACAAACACACAAATACACACATGCATACATACACAGACTTACATACACACATACATAATACACACAATCACACATGCAAACATACAAACACACGAATACACACATACATAATACACACATACACAAACACACACATACATACATGCATGCATACAAACATACATACATACGTACATACATACATACATACATGCATACATACACACATAGATAATACACACATACACAAACACATACATACATACATACATACATGCATGCATACATACAAACATACATACGTACATACATACACACACACAAATACACACATGCAAACATACAAACACACACAAATACACATACATAATACACACATACACACACACACACCCACACAAATACACACATACACAAACACACACACATACATACATACATACATGCATGCAAACATACAAACATACATACGTACATACATACACACACACAAATACACACATGCAAACATACAAACACACACAAACACACATACATAATACACACATACACACACACACACCCACACAAATACACACATACACAAACACACACACATACATACATACTTACATACATGCATACATGCATGCATACATACTAACATACATACGTACACACATACATACATGCATACACACACACACATACACACATACATAATACACACATACACACATGCAAACATACAAACACACGAATACACACATACAGAAACACACACACATACATACATGCATGCATACATACATACATACACACATACATAATACACACATGCATACATACATACATACATGCATGCATACATACAAACATACATACGTACCTAACCTAACCTAACCTAACCTAACCTTACCTAACCTAACCTAACCTAACCTAACCTAACCTAACCTAACCTAACCGAACCTAACCTTACATAACCTAACCTAACCTATACACAAACACACACACATACATACATGCATGCATACATACATACATACATACATGCATACACATACACACATACACACATACATAATACACACATATACAAATGCATACATACACACACACAAATACACACATACATAATACACACATACACAAACACACACAGATACATACATACATACATACATACATACATGCATACACACACACACATACAAACATACATAATACACACATACACACATGCAAACATACAAACACACGAATACACACATACATAATACACACATACACAAACACACACACATACATACATGCATGCATACAAACATACATACATACGTACATACATACATACAAACACACGAATACACACATTCATAATACACACATACAGAAACACACACACATACATACATGCATGCATACATACATACATACACACATACATAATACACACATGCATACATACATACATACATGCATGCATACATACAAACATACATACGTACCTAACTTAACCTAACCTAACCTAACCTAACCTAACCTAACCTAACCTAACCTAACCTAACCGAACCTAACCTAACCTAACCTAACCTAACCTAACCTATACACAAACACACACACACATACATACATGCATGCATACATACATACATACATACATGCATGCATACATACAAACACACAAATACACACATGCATACATACACAGACTTACATACACACATACATAATACACACATACACACATGCAAACATACAAACACACGAATACACACATACATAATACACACATACACAAACACACACACATACATACATGCATGCATACAAACATACATACATACGTACATACATACATACATACATGCATACATACACACATACATAATACACACATACACAAACACATACATACATACATACATACATGCATGCATACATACAAACATACATACGTACATACATACACACACACAAATACACACATGCAAACATACAAACACACACAAACACACATACATAATACACACATACACACACACACACCCACACAAATACACACATACACAAACACACACACATACATACATACATACATGCATGCAAACATGCATGCATACATACAAACATACATACGTACACACATACATACATGCATACACACACACACATACACACATACATAATACACACATACACACGTGCAAACATACAAACACACGAATACACACATACATAATACACACATACACAAACACACACACACACATACATACATGCATACAAACATACATACATACGTACATACATTCAAACATACATACATGCATACACATACAAACAAACATACACACACACAAATACACACATACATAATACACACATACACAAACACACACAAATACATACATACATGCATGCATACATACATACATACATACATATATGCATACATACAAACATACATACATACATGCATACACACACACATACATACATACATACATACATGCATGCATACACACGTGCATACATACACACACACAAATACACACATACATAATACACACATACACAAACACACACAGATACATACATACATACATACATACATACATGCATACACACACACACATACACACATACATAATATACACATACACACATGCAAACATACAAACACACGAATACACACATACATAATACACACATAAACAAACACACACACATACTTACATGCATGCATACAAACATACATACATACGTACATACATACATACATACATACATGCATACACATACACACATACACACATACATAATACACACATACACGCATGCAAACATACAAACACAAGAATACACACATACATACGTACATACATACATACATGCATAAACACACACACATACACACATACACACATGCAAACATACAAACACAAGAATACACACATACATAATACACACATACACAAACACACACACACATACGTAAATGCATGCATACATACAAACATACATACATACATGCATACACACACACACATACATACAAACATACATACATGCATGCATACACACATGCATACATACACACATACATAATACACACATACACAAACACATACATACATACATACATACATGCATGCATACATACAAACATACATACGTACATACATACACACACACAAATACACACATGCAAACATACAAACACACACAAACACACATACATAATACACACATACACACACACACACCCACACAAATACACACATACACAAACACACACACATACATACATACATACATGCATGCAAACATACAAACATACATACGTACATACATACACACACACAAATACACACATGCAAACATACAAACACACACAAACACACATACATAATACACACATACACACACACACCCACACAAATACACACATACACAAACACACACACATACATACATACATACATACATGCATACATGCATGCATACATACAAACATACATACGTACACACATACATACATGCATACACACACACACATACACACATACATAATACACACATACACACGTGCAATCATACAAACACACGAATACACACATACATAATACACACATACACAAAGACACACACACACATACATACATGCATGCATACATACATACATACACACATACATAATACACACATGCATACATACATACATACATGCATGCATACATACAAACATACATACGTACCTAACCGAACCTAACCTAACCTAACCTAACCTAACCTAACCTAACCTAACCTAACCTAACCTAACCGAACCTAACCTTACCTAACCTAACCTAACCTATACACAAACACACACACATACATACATGCATGCATACATACATACATACATACATGCATACACATACACACATACACACATACATAATACACACATATACAAATGCATACATACACACACACAAATACACACATACATAATACACACATACACGAACACACACACATACATACATACATACATACATGCATGCATACACACGTGCATACATACACACACACAAATACACACATACATAATACACACATACACAAACACACACAGATACATACATACTTACATACATACATACATACATGCATACACACACACACATACAAACATACATAATACACACATACACACATGCAAACATACAAACACACGAATACACACATACATAATACACACATACACAAACACACACACATACATACATGCATGCATACAAACATACATACATACGTACATACATACATACAAACACACGAATACACACATTCATAATACACACATACAGAAACACACACACATACATACATGCATGCATACATACATACATACACACATACATAATACACACATGCATACATACATACATACATGCATGCATACATACAAACATACATACGTACCTAACTTAACCTAACCTAACCTAACCTAACCTAACCTAACCTAACCTAACCTAACCTAACCTAACCGAACCTAACCTAACCTAACCTAACCTAACCTCACCTATACACAAACACACACACACATACATACATGCATGCATACATACATACATACATACATGCATGCATACATACAAACACACAAATACACACATGCATACATACACAGACTTACATACACACATACATAATACACACATACACACATGCAAACATACAAACACACGAATACACACATACATAATACACACATACACAAACACACACACATACATACATGCATGCATACAAACATACATACATACGTACATACAAACACACAAATACACACATGCATACATACACACACACATACACACATACATAATTCCCACATACACACATGCAAACATACAAACACACGAATACACACATACATAATACACACATACACAAACACACACACACATACGTAAATGCATGCATACATACAAACATACATACATACATGCATACACACATGCATACATACACACATACATAATACACACATACACAAACACATACATACATACATACATACATGCATGCATACATACAAACATACATACGTACATACATACACACACACAAATACACACATGCAAACATACAAACACACACAAACACACATACATAATACACACATACACACACACACACACCCACACAAATACACACATACACAAACACACACACATACATACATACATACATGCATGCATACATACAAACATACATACGTACATACATACACACACACAAATACACACATGCAAACATACAAACACACGAATACACACATACATAATACACACATACAGAAACACACACACATACATACATGCATGCATACATACATACATACACACATACATAATACACACATGCATACATACATACATACATGCATGCATACATACAAACATACATACGTACCTAACCTAACCTAACCTAACCTAAACTTACCTAACCTAACCTAACCTAACCTAACCTAACCTAACCGAACCTAACCTAACCTAACCTAACCTAACCTAACCTATACACAAACACACACACATACATACATGCATGCATACATACATACATACATACATGCATGCATACATACAAACACACAAATACACACATGCATACATACACACACACATACACACATACATAATTCCCACATACACACATGCAAACATACAAACACACGAATACACACATACATAATACACACATACACAAACACACACACACATACGTAAATGCATGCAAACATACAAACATACATACATACATGCATACACACATGCATACATACACACATACATAATACACACATACACAAACACATACATACATACATACATACATGCATGCATACATACAAACATACATACGTACATACATACACACACACAAATACACACATGCAAACATACAAACACACATACATAATACACACATACAAACACACACACCCACACAAATACACACATACACAAACTCACACACATACATACATACATACATACATGCATGCAAACATGCATGCATACATACAAACATACATACGTACACACATACATACATGCATACACACACACACATACACACATACATAATACACACATACACACGTGCAAACATACAAACACACGAATACACACATACATAATACACACATACACAAACACACACACACATACATACATGCATACAAACATACATACATACGTAAATACATACATACATACATACATGCATACACATACAAACAAACATACACACACACAAATACACACATACATAATACACACATACACAAACACACACAAATACATACATACATGCATGCATACATACATACATACATACATATATGCATACATACAAACATACATACATACATGCATACACACACACATACATACATACATACATACATGCATGCATACACACGTGCATACATACACACACACAAATACACACATACATAATACACACATACACAAACACACACAGATACATACATACATACATACATGCATACACACACACACATACACACATACATAATATACACATACACACATGCAAACATACAAACACACGAATACACACATACATAATACACACATACACAAACACACACACATACTTACATGCATGCATACAAACATACATACATACGTACATACATACATACATACATACATGCATACACATACACACATACACACATACATAATACACACATACACGCATGCAAACATACAAACACAAGAATACACACATACATACGTACATACATACATACATGCATAAACACACACACATACACACATACACACATGCAAACATACAAACACAAGAATACACACATACATAATACACACATACACAAACACACACACACATACGTAAATGCACGTACCTAACCGAACCTAACCTAACCTAACCTAACCTAACCTAACCTAACCTAACCTAACCTAACCTAACCGAACCTAACCTTACCTAACCTAACCTAACCTATACACAAACACACACACATACATACATGCATGCATACATACATACATACATACATGCATACACATACACACATACATAATACACACATATACAAATGCATACATACACACACACAAATACACACATACATAATACACACATACACGAACACACACAGATACATACATACATACATACATACATACATGCATACACACACACACATACACACATACATAATACACACATACACACATGCAAACATACAAACACACGAATACACACATACATAATACACACATACACAAACACACACACATACATACATGCATGCATACAAACATACATACATACGTACATACATACATACATAAATACATGCATACACATACACACATACACACATACACACATACATAATACACACATACACGCATGCAAACATACAAACACAAGAATACACACATACATACATACATGCATACATACATGCATGCATACATACAAACATACATACGTACATACATACATACATGCATAAACACACACACATACACACATACACACATGCAAACATACAAACACAAGAATACACACATACATAATACACACATACACAAACACACACACACATACGTAAATGCATGCATACATACAAACATACATACATACATGCATACACACACACACATACATACATACATACATACATGCATGCATACATACAAACACACAAATACACACATGCATACGTACACACACACATACACACATACATAATACCCACATACACACATGCAAACATACAAACACACGAATACACACATACATAATACACACATACACAAACACACACACACATACGTAAATGCATGCATACATACAAACATACATACATACATGCATACACACACACACACATATATACATACATACATACATGCATGCATACACACATGCATACATACACATACATAATACACACATACACAAACACATACATACATACATACATACATGCATGCATACATACAAACATACATACGTACATACATACACACACACAAATACACACATGCAAACATACAAACACACGAATACACACATACATAATACACACATACAGAAACACACACACATACATACATGCATGCATACATACATACATACACACATACATAATACACACATGCATACATACATACATACATGCATGCATACATACAAACATACATACGTACCTAACCTAACCTAACCTAACCTAACCTAACCTATACACAAACACACACATACATACATGCATGCATACATACATACATACATACATGCATGCATACATACAAACACACAAATACACACATGCATACATACACACACACATACACACATACATAATTCCCACATACACACATGCAAACATACAAACACACGAATACACACATACATAATACACACATACACAAACACACACACACATACGTAAATGCATGCATACATACAAACATACATACATACATGCATACACACATGCATACATACACACATACATAATACACACATACACAAACACATACATACATACATACAAACATGCATGCATACATACAAACATACATACGTACATACATACACACACACAAATACACACATGCAAACATACAAACACACACAAACACACATACATAATACACACATACACACACACACACACCCACACAAATACACACATACACAAACACACACACATACATACATACATACATGCATGCATACATACAAACATACATACGTACATACATACACACACACAAATACACACATGCAAACATACAAACACACGAATACACACATACATAATACACACATACAGAAACACACACACATACATACATGCATGCATACATACATACATACACACATACATAATACACACATGCATACATACATACATACATGCATGCATACATACAAACATACATACGTACCTAACCTAACCTAACCTAACCTTAACTTACCTAACCTAACCTAACCTAACCTAACCTAACCTAACCGAACCTAACCTAACCTAACCTAACCTAACCTAACCTAACCTAACCTATACACAAACACACACACATACATACATGCATGCATACATACATACATACATACATGCATGCATACATACAAACACACAAATACACACATGCATACATACACACACACATACACACATACATAATTCCCACATACACACATGCAAACATACAAACACACGAATACACACATACATAATACACACATACACAAACACACACACACATACGTAAATGCATGCATACATACAAACATACATACATACATGCATACACACATGCATACATACACACATACATAATACACACATACACAAACACATACATACATACATACATACATGCATGCATACATACAAACATACATACGTACATACATACACACACACAAATACACACATGCAAACATACAAACACACATACATAATACACACATACAAACACACACACCCACACAAATACACACATACACAAACTCACACACATACATACATACATACATGCATGCAAACATGCATGCATACATACAAACATACATACGTACACACATACATACATGCATACACACACACACATACACACATACATAATACACACATACACACGTGCAAACATACAAACACACGAATACACACATACATAATACACACATACACAAACACACACACACATACGTAAATGCATGCATACATACAAACATACATACATACATGCATACACACACACACATACATACATACATACATACATGCATGCATACACACATGCATACATACACATACATAATACACACATACACAAACACATACATACATACATACATACATGCATGCATACATACAAACATACATACGTACATACATACACACACACAAATACACACATGCAAACATACAAACACACACAAACACACATACATAATACACACATACACACACACACACCCACACAAATACACACATACACAAACACACACACATACATACATACATACATGCATGCAAACATGCATGCATACATACAAACATACATACGTACACACATACATACATGCATACACACACACACATACACACATACATAATACACACATACAAACACACACACCCACACAAATACACACATACACAAACACACACACATATATACATACATACATGCATGCAAACATGCATGCATACATACAAACATACATACGTACACACATACATACATGCATACACACACACACATACACACATACATAATACACACATACACACGTGCAAACATACAAACACACGAATACACACATACATAATACACACATACACAAACACACACACACACATACATACATGCATGCATACATACATACATACACACATACATAATACACACATGCATACATACATGCATACATGCATGCATACATACAAACATACATACGTACCTAACCTAACCTAACCTAACCTAACCTTACCTAACCTAACCTAACCTAACCTAACCTAACCTAACCTAACCTAACCTAACCGAACCTAACCTAACCTAACCTAACCTAACCTAACCTAACCTAACCTATACACAAACACACACACATACATACATGCATGCATACATACATACATACACACATGCATGCATACATACAAACACACAAATACACACATGCATACATACACACACACATACACACATACATAATTCCCACATACACACATGCAAACATACAAACACACGAATACACACATACATAATACACACATACACAAACACACACACACATACGTAAATGCATGCATACATACAAACATACATACATACATGCATACACACACACACATACATACATACATACATACATGCATGCATACACACATGCATACATACACATACATAATACACACATACACAAACACATACATACATACATACATACATGCATGCATACATACAAACATACATACGTACATACATACACACACACAAGAACACACATGCAAACATACAAACATACAAACACACACAAACACACATACATAATACACACATACACACACACACACACCCACACAAATACACACATACACAAACACACACACATACATACATACATACATGCATGCATACATACAAACATACATACGTACATACATACACACACACAAATACACACATGCAAACATACAAACACACACAAACACACATACATAATACACACATACACACACACACACACCCACACTAATACACACATACACAAACACACACACATACACACATACACACATGCATACATTCAAACACAAGAATACACACATACATAATACACACATACACAAACACACACACACATACGTAAATGCATGCATACATACAAACATACATACATACATGCATACACACACACATACATACATACATACATACATGCATGCATACACACATGCATACATACACATACATAATACACACATACACAAACACATACATACATACATACATACATGCATGCATACATACAAACATACATACGTACATACATACACACACACAAATACACACATGCAAACATACAAACACACACAAACACACATACATAATACACACATACACACACACACACACCCACACAAATACACACATACACAAACACACACACATACATACATACATACATGCATGCATACATACAAACATACATACGTACATACATACACACACACAAATACACACATGCAAACATACAAACACACGAATACACACATACATAATACACACATACAGAAACACACACACATACATACATGCATGCATACATACATACATACACACATACATAATACACACATGCATACATACATACATACATGCATGCATACATACAAACATACATACGTACCTAACCTAACCTAACCTAACCTAAACTTACCTAACCTAACCTAACCTAACCTAACCTAACCTAACCTAACCGAACCTAACCTAACCTAACCTAACCTAACCTAACCTAACCTAACCTATACACAAACACACACACATACATACATGCATGCATACATACATACATACATACATGCATGCATACATACAAACACACAAATACACACATGCATACATACACACACACATACACACATACATAATTCCCACATACACACATGCAAACATACAAACACACGAATACACACATACATAATACACACATACACAAACACACACACACATACGTAAATGCATGCATACATACAAACATACATACATACATGCATACACACATGCATACATACACACATACATAATACACACATACACAAACACATACATACATACATACATACATGCATGCATACATACAAACATACATACGTACATACATACACACACACAAATACACACATGCAAACATACAAACACACATACATAATACACACATACAAACACACACACCCACACAAATACACACATACACAAACTCACACACATACATACATACATACATGCATGCAAACATGCATGCATACATACAAACATACATACGTACACACATACATACATGCATACACACACACACATACACACATACATAATACACACATACACACGTGCAAACATACAAACACACGAATACACACATACATAATACACACATACACAAACACACACACACATACATACATGCATACAAACATACATACATACGTAAATACATACATACATACATACATGCATACACATACAAACAAACATACACACACACAAATACACACATACATAATACACACATACACAAACACACACAAATACATACATACATGCATGCATACATACATACATACATACATATATGCATACATACAAACATACATACATACATGCATACACACACACATACATACATACATACATACATGCATGCATACACACGTGCATACATACACACACACAAATACACACATACATAATACACACATACACAAACACACACAGATACATACATACATACATACATACATACATGCATACACACACACACATACACACATACATAATATACACATACACACATGCAAACATACAAACACACGAATACACACATACATAATACACACATACACAAACACACACACATACTTACATGCATGCATACAAACATACATACATACGTACATACATACATACATACATACATGCATACACATACACACATACACACATACATAATACACACATACACGCATGCAAACATACAAACACAAGAATACACACATACATACGTACATACATACATACATGCATAAACACACACACATACACACATACACACATGCAAACATACAAACACAAGAATACACACATACATAATACACACATACACAAACACACACACACATACGTAAATGCATGCATACATACAAACATACATACATACATGCATACACACACACACATACATACAAACATACATACATGCATGCATACACACATGCATACATACACACATACATAATACACACATACACAAACACATACATACATACATACATACATGCATGCATACATACAAACATACATACGTACATACATACACACACACAAATACACACATGCAAACATACAAACACACACAAACACACATACATAATACACACATACACACACACACACCCACACAAATACACACATACACAAACACACACACATACATACATACATACATGCATGCAAACATACAAACATACATACGTACATACATACACACACACAAATACACACATGCAAACATACAAACACACACAAACACACATACATAATACACACATACACACACACACCCACACAAATACACACATACACAAACACACACACATACATACATACATACATACATGCATACATGCATGCATACATACAAACATACATACGTACACACATACATACATGCATACACACACACACATACACACATACATAATACACACATACACACGTGCAATCATACAAACACACGAATACACACATACATAATACACACATACACAAAGACACACACACACATACATACATGCATGCATACATACATACATACACACATACATAATACACACATGCATACATACATACATACATGCATGCATACATACAAACATACATACGTACCTAACCGAACCTAACCTAACCTAACCTAACCTAACCTAACCTAACCTAACCTAACCTAACCTAACCTAACCGAACCTAACCTTACCTAACCTAACCTAACCTATACACAAACACACACACATACATACATGCATGCATACATACATACATACATACATGCATACACATACACACATACACACATACATAATACACACATATACAAATGCATACATACACACACACAAATACACACATACATAATACACACATACACGAACACACACACATACATACATACATACATACATGCATGCATACACACGTGCATACATACACACACACAAATACACACATACATAATACACACATACACAAACACACACAGATACATACATACATACATACATACATACATGCATACACACACACACATACACACATACATAATACACACATACACACATGCAAACATACAAACACACGAATACACACATACATAATACACACATACACAAACACACACACATACATACATGCATGCATACAAACATACATACATACGTACATACATACATACATAAATACATGCATACACATACACACATACACACATACACACATACATAATACACACATACACGCATGCAAACATACAAACACAAGAATACACACATACATACATACATGCATACATACATGCATGCATACATACAAACATACATACGTACATACATACAAACATGCATAAACACACACACATACACACATACACACATGCAAACATACAAACACAAGAATACACACATACATAATACACACATACACAAACACACACACACATACGTAAATGCATGCATACATACAAACATACATACATACATGCATACACACACACACATACATACATACATACATACATGCATGCATACATACAAACACACAAATACACACATGCATACGTACACACACACATACACACATACATAATACCCACATACACACATGCAAACATACAAACACACGAATACACACATACATAATACACACATACACAAACACACACACACATACGTAAATGCATGCATACATACAAACATACATACATACATGCATACACACACACATACATACATACATACATACATGCATGCATACACACATGCATACATACACATACATAATACACACATACACAAACACATACATACATACATACATACATGCATGCATACATACAAACATACATACGTACATACATACACACACACAAATACACACATGCAAACATACAAACACACACAAACACACATACATAATACACACATACACACACACACACCCACACAAATACACACATACACAAACACACACACATACACACATACACACATGCAAACATTCAAACACAAGAATACACACATACATAATACACACATACACAAACACACACACACATACGTAAATGCATGCATACATACAAACATACATACATACATGCATACACACACACATACATACATACATACATACATGCATGCATACACACATGCATACATACACATACATAATACACACATACACAAACACACACATACATACATACATACATGCATGCATACATACAAACATACATACGTACATACATACACACACACAAATACACACATGCAAACATACAAACACACGAATACACACATACATAATACACACATACAGAAACACACACACATACATACATGCATGCATACATACATACATACACACATACATAATACACACATGCATACATACATACATACATGCATGCATACATACAAACATACATACGTACCTAACCTAACCTTACCTAACCTAAACTTACCTAACCTAACCTAACCTAACCTAACCTAACCTAACCGAACCTAACCTAACCTAACCTAACCTAACCTAACCTAACCTAACCTATACACAAACACACACACATACATACATGCATGCATACATACATACATACATACATGCATGCATACATACAAACACACAAATACACACATGCATACATACACACACACATACACACATACATAATTCCCACATACACACATGCAAACATACAAACACACGAATACACACATACATAATACACACATACACAAACACACACACGTAAATGCATGCATACATACAAACATACATACATACATGCATACACACATGCATACATACACACATACATAATACACACATACACAAACACATACATACATACATACATACATGCATGCATACATACAAACATACATACGTACATACATACACACACACAAATACACACATGCAAACATACAAACACACACAAACACACATACATACATACATGCATGCAAACATGCATGCATACATACAAACATACATACGTACCTAACCTAACCTAACCTAACCTAACCTAACCTAACCTAACCTAACCTAACCTAACCTAACCTAACCTAACCTAATCTAACCGAACCTAACCTAACCTAACCGAACCTAACCTAACCTAACCTAACCTAACCTAACCTATACACAAACACACACACATACATACATGCATGCATACATACATACATACATACATGCATGCATACATACAAACACACAAATACACACATGCATACATACACAGACTTACATACACACATTCATAATACACACAATCACACATGCAAACATACAAACACACGAATACACACATACATAATACACACATACACAAACACACACATACATACATGCATGCATACAAACATACATACATACGTACATACATACATACATACATGCATACATACACACATAGATAATACACACATACACAAACACATACATACATACATACATACATGCATGCATACATACAAACATACATACGTACATACATACACACACACAAATACACACATGCAAACATACAAACACACACAAATACACATACATAATACACACATACACACACACACACCCACACAAATACACACATACACAAACACACACACATACATACATACATACATGCATGCAAACATACAAACATACATACGTACATACATACACACACACAAATACACACATGCAAACATACAAACACACACAAACACACATACATAATACACACATACACACACACACACCCACACAAATACACACATACACAAACACACACACATACATACATACTTACATACATGCATACATGCATGCATACATACTAACATACATACGTACACACATACATACATGCATACACACACACACATACACACATACATAATACACACATACACACATGCAAACATACAAACACACGAATACACACATACAGAAACACACACACATACATACATGCATGCATACATACATACATACACACATACATAATACACACATGCATACATACATACATACATGCATGCATACATACAAACATACATACGTACCTAACCTAACCTAACCTAACCTAACCTTACCTAACCTAACCTAACCTAACCTAACCTAACCTAACCTAACCTAACCGAACCTAACCTTACATAACCTAACCTAACCTATACACAAACACACACACATACATACATGCATGCATACATACATACATACATACATGCATACACATACACACATACACACATACATAATACACACATATACAAATGCATACATACACACACACAAATACACACATACATAATACACACATACACAAACACACACAGATACATACATACATACATACATACATACATGCATACACACACACACATACAAACATACATAATACACACATACACACATGCAAACATACAAACACACGAATACACACATACATAATACACACATACACAAACACACACACATACATACATGCATGCATACAAACATACATACATACGTACATACATACATACAAACACACGAATACACACATTCATAATACACACATACAGAAACACACACACATACATACATGCATGCATACATACATACATACACACATACATAATACACACATGCATACATACATACATACATGCATGCATACATACAAACATACATACGTACCTAACTTAACCTAACCTAACCTAACCTAACCTAACCTAACCTAACCTAACCTAACCTAACCGAACCTAACCTAACCTAACCTAACCTAACCTAACCTATACACAAACACACACACACATACATACATGCATGCATACATACATACATACATACATGCATGCATACATACAAACACACAAATACACACATGCATACATACACAGACTTACATACACACATACATAATACACACATACACACATGCAAACATACAAACACACGAATACACACATACATAATACACACATACACAAACACACACACATACATACATGCATGCATACAAACATACATACATACGTACATACATACATACATACATGCAAACATACACACATACATAATACACACATACACAAACACATACATACATACATACATACATGCATGCATACATACAAACATACATACGTACATACATACACACACACAAATACACACATGCAAACATACAAACACACACAAACACACATACATAATACACACATACACACACACACACCCACACAAATACACACATACACAAACACACACACATACATACATACATACATGCATGCAAACATGCATGCATACATACAAACATACATACGTACACACATACATACATGCATACACACACACACATACACACATACATAATACACACATACACACGTGCAAACATACAAACACACGAATACACACATACATAATACACACATACACAAACACACACACACACATACATACATGCATACAAACATACATACATACGTACATACATTCAAACATACATACATGCATACACATACAAACAAACATACACACACACAAATACACACATACATAATACACACATACACAAACACACACAAATACATACATACATGCATGCATACATACATACATACATACATATATGCATACATACAAACATACATACATACATGCATACACACACACATACATACATACATACATACATGCATGCATACACACGTGCATACATACACACACACAAATACACACATACATAATACACACATACACAAACACACACAGATACATACATACATACATACATACATACATGCATACACACACACACATACACACATACATAATATACACATACACACATGCAAACATACAAACACACGAATACACACATACATAATACACACATAAACAAACACACACACATACTTACATGCATGCATACAAACATACATACATACGTACATACATACATACATACATACATGCATACACATACACACATACACACATACATAATACACACATACACGCATGCAAACATACAAACACAAGAATACACACATACATACGTACATACATACATACATGCATAAACACACACACATACACACATACACACATGCAAACATACAAACACAAGAATACACACATACATAATACACACATACACAAACACACACACACATACGTAAATGCATGCATACATACAAACATACATACATACATGCATACACACACACACATACATACAAACATACATACATGCATGCATACACACATGCATACATACACACATACATAATACACACATACACAAACACATACATACATACATACATACATGCATGCATACATACAAACATACATACGTACATACATACACACACACAAATACACACATGCAAACATACAAACACACACAAACACACATACATAATACACACATACACACACACACACCCACACAAATACACACATACACAAACACACACACATACATACATACATACATGCATGCAAACATACAAACATACATACGTACATACATACACACACACAAATACACACATGCAAACATACAAACACACACAAACACACATACATAATACACACATACACACACACACCCACACAAATACACACATACACAAACACACACACATACATACATACATACATACATGCATACATGCATGCATACATACAAACATACATACGTACACACATACATACATGCATACACACACACACATACACACATACATAATACACACATACACACGTGCAATCATACAAACACACGAATACACACATACATAATACACACATACACAAAGACACACACACACATACATACATGCATGCATACATACATACATACACACATACATAATACACACATGCATACATACATACATACATGCATGCATACATACAAACATACATACGTACCTAACCGAACCTAACCTAACCTAACCTAACCTAACCTAACCTAACCTAACCTAACCTAACCTAACCGAACCTAACCTTACCTAACCTAACCTAACCTATACACAAACACACACACATACATACATGCATGCATACATACATACATACATACATGCATACACATACACACATACACACATACATAATACACACATATACAAATGCATACATACACACACACAAATACACACATACATAATACACACATACACGAACACACACACATACATACATACATACATACATGCATGCATACACACGTGCATACATACACACACACAAATACACACATACATAATACACACATACACAAACACACACAGATACATACATACATACATACATACATACATACATGCATACACACACACACATACAAACATACATAATACACACATACACACATGCAAACATACAAACACACGAATACACACATACATAATACACACATACACAAACACACACACATACATACATGCATGCATACAAACATACATACATACGTACATACATACATACAAACACACGAATACACACATTCATAATACACACATACAGAAACACACACACATACATACATGCATGCATACATACATACATACACACATACATAATACACACATGCATACATACATACATACATGCATGCATACATACAAACATACATACGTACCTAACTTAACCTAACCTAACCTAACCTAACCTAACCTAACCTAACCTAACCTAACCTAACCTAACCGAACCTAACCTAACCTAACCTAACCTAACCTCACCTATACACAAACACACACACACATACATACATGCATGCATACATACATACATACATACATGCATGCATACATACAAACACACAAATACACACATGCATACATACACAGACTTACATACACACATACATAATACACACATACACACATGCAAACATACAAACACACGAATACACACATACATAATACACACATACACAAACACACACACATACATACATGCATGCATACAAACATACATACATACGTACATACAAACACACAAATACACACATGCATACATACACACACACATACACACATACATAATTCCCACATACACACATGCAAACATACAAACACACGAATACACACATACATAATACACACATACACAAACACACACACACATACGTAAATGCATGCATACATACAAACATACATACATACATGCATACACACATGCATACATACACACATACATAATACACACATACACAAACACATACATACATACATACATACATGCATGCATACATACAAACATACATACGTACATACATACACACACACAAATACACACATGCAAACATACAAACACACACAAACACACATACATAATACACACATACACACACACACACACCCACACAAATACACACATACACAAACACACACACATACATACATACATACATGCATGCATACATACAAACATACATACGTACATACATACACACACACAAATACACACATGCAAACATACAAACACACGAATACACACATACATAATACACACATACAGAAACACACACACATACATACATGCATGCATACATACATACATACACACATACATAATACACACATGCATACATACATACATACATGCATGCATACATACAAACATACATACGTACCTAACCTAACCTAACCTAACCTAAACTTACCTAACCTAACCTAACCTAACCTAACCTAACCTAACCGAACCTAACCTAACCTAACCTAACCTAACCTAACCTATACACAAACACACACACATACATACATGCATGCATACATACATACATACATACATGCATGCATACATACAAACACACAAATACACACATGCATACATACACACACACATACACACATACATAATTCCCACATACACACATGCAAACATACAAACACACGAATACACACATACATAATACACACATACACAAACACACACACACATACGTAAATGCATGCAAACATACAAACATACATACATACATGCATACACACATGCATACATACACACATACATAATACACACATACACAAACACATACATACATACATACATACATGCATGCATACATACAAACATACATACGTACATACATACACACACACAAATACACACATGCAAACATACAAACACACATACATAATACACACATACAAACACACACACCCACACAAATACACACATACACAAACTCACACACATACATACATACATACATACATGCATGCAAACATGCATGCATACATACAAACATACATACGTACACACATACATACATGCATACACACACACACATACACACATACATAATACACACATACACACGTGCAAACATACAAACACACGAATACACACATACATAATACACACATACACAAACACACACACACATACATACATGCATACAAACATACATACATACGTAAATACATACATACATACATACATGCATACACATACAAACAAACATACACACACACAAATACACACATACATAATACACACATACACAAACACACACAAATACATACATACATGCATGCATACATACATACATACATACATATATGCATACATACAAACATACATACATACATGCATACACACACACATACATACATACATACATACATGCATGCATACACACGTGCATACATACACACACACAAATACACACATACATAATACACACATACACAAACACACACAGATACATACATACATACATACATGCATACACACACACACATACACACATACATAATATACACATACACACATGCAAACATACAAACACACGAATACACACATACATAATACACACATACACAAACACACACACATACTTACATGCATGCATACAAACATACATACATACGTACATACATACATACATACATACATGCATACACATACACACATACACACATACATAATACACACATACACGCATGCAAACATACAAACACAAGAATACACACATACATACGTACATACATACATACATGCATAAACACACACACATACACACATACACACATGCAAACATACAAACACAAGAATACACACATACATAATACACACATACACAAACACACACACACATACGTAAATGCACGTACCTAACCGAACCTAACCTAACCTAACCTAACCTAACCTAACCTAACCTAACCTAACCTAACCTAACCTAACCGAACCTAACCTTACCTAACCTAACCTAACCTATACACAAACACACACACATACATACATGCATGCATACATACATACATACATACATGCATACACATACACACATACACACATACATAATACACACATATACAAATGCATACATACACACACACAAATACACACATACATAATACACACATACACGAACACACACAGATACATACATACATACATACATACATACATGCATACACACACACACATACACACATACATAATACACACATACACACATGCAAACATACAAACACACGAATACACACATACATAATACACACATACACAAACACACACACATACATACAAGCATGCATACAAACATACATACATACGTACATACATACATACATAAATACATGCATACACATACACACATACACACATACACACATACATAATACACACATACACGCATGCAAACATACAAACACAAGAATACACACATACATACATACATGCATACATACATGCATGCATACATACAAACATACATACGTACATACATACATACATGCATAAACACACACACATACACACATACACACATGCAAACATACAAACACAAGAATACACACATACATAATACACACATACACAAACACACACACACATACGTAAATGCATGCATACATACAAACATACATACATACATGCATACACACACACACATACATACATACATACATACATGCATGCATACATACAAACACACAAATACACACATGCATACGTACACACACACATACACACATACATAATACCCACATACACACATGCAAACATACAAACACACGAATACACACATACATAATACACACATACACAAACACACACACACATACGTAAATGCATGCATACATACAAACATACATACATACATGCATACACACACACACACATATATACATACATACATACATGCATGCATACACACATGCATACATACACATACATAATACACACATACACAAACACATACATACATACATACATACATGCATGCATACATACAAACATACATACGTACATACATACACACACACAAATACACACATGCAAACATACAAACACACGAATACACACATACATAATACACACATACAGAAACACACACACATACATACATGCATGCATACATACATACATACACACATACATAATACACACATGCATACATACATACATACATGCATGCATACATACAAACATACATACGTACCTAACCTAACCTAACCTAACCTAACCTAACCTATACACAAACACACACACATACATACATGCATGCATACATACATACATACATACATGCATGCATACATACAAACACACAAATACACACATGCATACATACACACACACATACACACATACATAATTCCCACATACACACATGCAAACATACAAACACACGAATACACACATACATAATACACACATACACAAACACACACACACATACGTAAATGCATGCATACATACAAACATACATACATACATGCATACACACATGCATACATACACACATACATAATACACACATACACAAACACATACATACATACATACATACATGCATGCATACATACAAACATACATACGTACATACATACACACACACAAATACACACATGCAAACATACAAACACACACAAACACACATACATACATACATGCATGCAAACATGCATGCATACATACAAACATACATACGTACCTAACCTAACCTAACCTAACCTAACCTAACCTAACCTAACCTAACCTAACCTAACCTAACCGAACCGAACCTAACCTAACCTAACCTAACCTAACCTAACCTAACCTAACCTAACCTAACCTAACCTATACACAAACACACACACACATACATACATGCATGCATACATACATACATACAGACATGCATGCATACATACAAACACACAAATACACACATGCATACATACACAGACACACATACACACATACATAATACACACATACACACATGCAAACATACAAACACACGAATACACACATACATAATACACACATACACAAACACACACACATACATACATGCATGCATACAAACATACATACATACGTACATACATACATACATACATGCATACATACACACATACATAATACACACATACACAAACACATACATACATACATACATACATGCATGCATACATACAAACATACATACAAACATACATACGTACATACATACACACACACAAATACACACATGCAAACATACAAACACACACAAACACACATACATAATACACACATACACACACACACACCCACACAAATACACACATACACAAACACACACACATACATACATACATACATGCATGCAAACATACAAACATACATACGTACATACATACACACACACAAATACACACATGCAAACATACAAACACACACAAACACACATACATAATACACACATACACACACACACACCCACACAAATACACACATACACAAACACACACACATACACACATACACACATGCAAACATTCAAACACAAGAATACACACATACATAATACACACATACACAAACACACACACACATACGTAAATGCATGCATACATACAAACATACATACATACATGCATACACACACACATACATACATACATACATACATGCATGCATACACACATGCATACATACACATACATAATACACACATACACAAACACATACATACATACATACATACATGCATGCATACATACAAACATACATACGTACATACATACACACACACAAATACACACATGCAAACATACAAACACACACAAACACACATACATAATACACACATACACACACACACACCCACACAAATACACACATACACAAACACACACACATACACACATACACACATGCAAACATTCAAACACAAGAATACACACATACATAATACACACATACACAAACACACACACACATACGTAAATGCATGCATACATACAAACATACATACATACATGCATACACACACACATACATACATACATACATACATGCATGCATACACACATGCATACATACACATACATAATACACACATACACAAACACACACATACATACATACATACATGCATGCATACATACAAACATACATACGTACATACATACACACACACAAATACACACATGCAAACATACAAACACACGAATACACACATACATAATACACACATACAGAAACACACACACATACATACATGCATGCATACATACATACATACACACATACATAATACACACATGCATACATACATACATACATGCATGCATACATACAAACATACATACGTACCTAACCTAACCTTACCTAACCTAAACTTACCTAACCTAACCTAACCTAACCTAACCTAACCTAACCGAACCTAACCTAACCTAACCTAACCTAACCTAACCTAACCTAACCTATACACAAACACACACACATACATACATGCATGCATACATACATACATACATACATGCATGCATACATACAAACACACAAATACACACATGCATACATACACACACACATACACACATACATAATTCCCACATACACACATGCAAACATACAAACACACGAATACACACATACATAATACACACATACACAAACACACACACGTAAATGCATGCATACATACAAACATACATACATACATGTATACACACATGCATACATACACACATACATAATACACACATACACAAACACATACATACATACATACATACATGCATGCATACATACAAACATACATACGTACATACATACACACACACAAATACACACATGCAAACATACAAACACACACAAACACACATACATACATACATGCATGCAAACATGCATGCATACATACAAACATACATACGTACCTAACCTAACCTAACCTAACCTAACCTAACCTAACCTAACCTAACCTTACTTACCTAACCTAACCTAACCTAACCTAACCTAACCTAACCGAACCTAACCTAACCTAACCGAACCTAACCTAACCTAACCTAACCTATACACAAACACACACACATACATACATGCATGCATACATACATACATACATACATGCATGCATACATACAAACACACAAATACACACATGCATACATACACAGACTTACATACACACATACATAATACACACAATCACACATGCAAACATACAAACACACGAATACACACATACATAATACACACATACACAAACACACACACATACATACATGCATGCATACAAACATACATACATACGTACATACATACATACATACATGCATACATACACACATAGATAATACACACATACACAAACACATACATACATACATACATACATGCATGCATACATACAAACATACATACGTACATACATACACACACACAAATACACACATGCAAACATACAAACACACACAAATACACATACATAATACACACATACACACACACACACCCACACAAATACACACATACACAAACACACACACATACATACATACATACATGCATGCAAACATACAAACATACATACGTACATACATACACACACACAAATACACACATGCAAACATACAAACACACACAAACACACATACATAATACACACATACACACACACACACCCACACAAATACACACATACACAAACACACACACATACATACATACTTACATACATGCATACATGCATGCATACATACTAACATACATACGTACACACATACATACATGCATACACACACACACATACACACATACATAATACACACATACACACATGCAAACATACAAACACACGAATACACACATACAGAAACACACACACATACATACATGCATGCATACATACATACATACACACATACATAATACACACATGCATACATACATACATACATGCATGCATACATACAAACATACATACGTACCTAACCTAACCTAACCTAACCTAACCTTACCTAACCTAACCTAACCTAACCTAACCTAACCTAACCTAACCTAACCGAACCTAACCTTACATAACCTAACCTAACCTATACACAAACACACACACATACATACATGCATGCATACATACATACATACATACATGCATACACATACACACATACACACATACATAATACACACATATACAAATGCATACATACACACACACAAATACACACATACATAATACACACATACACAAACACACACAGATACATACATACATACATACATACATACATGCATACACACACACACATACAAACATACATAATACACACATACACACATGCAAACATACAAACACACGAATACACACATACATAATACACACATACACAAACACACACACATACATACATGCATGCATACAAACATACATACATACGTACATACATACATACAAACACACGAATACACACATTCATAATACACACATACAGAAACACACACACATACATACATGCATGCATACATACATACATACACACATACATAATACACACATGCATACATACATACATACATGCATGCATACATACAAACATACATACGTACCTAACTTAACCTAACCTAACCTAACCTAACCTAACCTAACCTAACCTAACCTAACCTAACCGAACCTAACCTAACCGAACCTAACCTAACCTAACCTATACACAAACACACACACACATACATACATGCATGCATACATACATACATACATACATGCATGCATACATACAAACACACAAATACACACATGCATACATACACAGACTTACATACACACATACATAATACACACATACACACATGCAAACATACAAACACACGAATACACACATACATAATACACACATACACAAACACACACACATACATACATGCATGCATACAAACATACATACATACGTACATACATACATACATACATGCATACATACACACATACATAATACACACATACACAAACACATACATACATACATGCATGCATACATACAAACATACATACGTACATACATACACACACACAAATACACACATGCAAACATACAAACACACACAAACACACATACATAATACACACATACACACACACACCCACACAAATACACACATACACAAACACACACACATACATACATACATACATACATGCATACATGCATGCATACATACAAACATACATACGTACACACATACATACATGCATACACACACACACATACACACATACATAATACACACATACACACGTGCAATCATACAAACACACGAATACACACATACATAATACACCCATACACAAAGACACACACACACATACATACATGCATGCATACATACATACATACACACATACATAATACACACATGCATACATACATACATACATGCATGCATACATACAAACATACATACGTACCTAACCGAACCTAACCTAACCTAACCTAACCTAACCTAACCTAACCTAACCTAACCTAACCTAACCGAACCTAACCTTACCTAACCTAACCTAACCTATACACAAACACACACACATACATACATGCATGCATACATACATACATACATACATGCATACACATACACACATACACACATACATAATACACACATATACAAATGCATACATACACACACACAAATACACACATACATAATACACACATACACGAACACACACACATACATACATACATACATACATGCATGCATACACACGTGCATACATACACACACACAAATACACACATACATAATACACACATACACAAACACACACAGATACATACATACATACATACATACATACATACATGCATACACACACACACATACAAACATACATAATACACACATACACACATGCAAACATACAAACACACGAATACACACATACATAATACACACATACACAAACACACACACATACATACATGCATGCATACAAACATACATACATACGTACATACATACATACAAACACACGAATACACACATTCATAATACACACATACAGAAACACACACACATACATACATGCATGCATACATACATACATACACACATACATAATACACACATGCATACATACATACATACATGCATGCATACATACAAACATACATACGTACCTAACTTAACCTAACCTAACCTAACCTAACCTAACCTAACCTAACCTAACCTAACCTAACCTAACCGAACCTAACCTAACCTAACCTAACCTAACCTCACCTATACACAAACACACACACACATACATACATGCATGCATACATACATACATACATACATGCATGCATACATACAAACACACAAATACACACATGCATACATACACAGACTTACATACACACATACATAATACACACATACACACATGCAAACATACAAACACACGAATACACACATACATAATACACACATACACAAACACACACACATACATACATGCATGCATACAAACATACATACATACGTACATACAAACACACAAATACACACATGCATACATACACACACACATACACACATACATAATTCCCACATACACACATGCAAACATACAAACACACGAATACACACATACATAATACACACATACACAAACACACACACACATACGTAAATGCATGCATACATACAAACATACATACATACATGCATACACACATGCATACATACACACATACATAATACACACATACACAAACACATACATACATACATACATACATGCATGCATACATACAAACATACATACGTACATACATACACACACACAAATACACACATGCAAACATACAAACACACACAAACACACATACATAATACACACATACACACACACACACACCCACACAAATACACACATACACAAACACACACACATACATACATACATACATGCATGCATACATACAAACATACATACGTACATACATACACACACACAAATACACACATGCAAACATACAAACACACGAATACACACATACATAATACACACATACAGAAACACACACACATACATACATGCATGCATACATACATACATACACACATACATAATACACACATGCATACATACATACATACATGCATGCATACATACAAACATACATACGTACCTAACCTAACCTAACCTAACCTAAACTTACCTAACCTAACCTAACCTAACCTAACCTAACCTAACCGAACCTAACCTAACCTAACCTAACCTAACCTAACCTATACACAAACACACACACATACATACATGCATGCATACATACATACATACATACATGCATGCATACATACAAACACACAAATACACACATGCATACATACACACACACATACACACATACATAATTCCCACATACACACATGCAAACATACAAACACACGAATACACACATACATAATACACACATACACAAACACACACACACATACGTAAATGCATGCAAACATACAAACATACATACATACATGCATACACACATGCATACATACACACATACATAATACACACATACACAAACACATACATACATACATACATACATGCATGCATACATACAAACATACATACGTACATACATACACACACACAAATACACACATGCAAACATACAAACACACATACATAATACACACATACAAACACACACACCCACACAAATACACACATACACAAACTCACACACATACATACATACATACATACATGCATGCAAACATGCATGCATACATACAAACATACATACGTACACACATACATACATGCATACACACACACACATACACACATACATAATACACACATACACACGTGCAAACATACAAACACACGAATACACACATACATAATACACACATACACAAACACACACACACATACATACATGCATACAAACATACATACATACGTAAATACATACATACATACATACATGCATACACATACAAACAAACATACACACACACAAATACACACATACATAATACACACATACACAAACACACACAAATACATACATACATGCATGCATACATACATACATACATACATATATGCATACATACAAACATACATACATACATGCATACACACACACATACATACATACATACATACATGCATGCATACACACGTGCATACATACACACACACAAATACACACATACATAATACACACATACACAAACACACACAGATACATACATACATACATACATGCATACACACACACACATACACACATACATAATATACACATACACACATGCAAACATACAAACACACGAATACACACATACATAATACACACATACACAAACACACACACATACTTACATGCATGCATACAAACATACATACATACGTACATACATACATACATACATACATGCATACACATACACACATACACACATACATAATACACACATACACGCATGCAAACATACAAACACAAGAATACACACATACATACGTACATACATACATACATGCATAAACACACACACATACACACATACACACATGCAAACATACAAACACAAGAATACACACATACATAATACACACATACACAAACACACACACACATACGTAAATGCACGTACCTAACCGAACCTAACCTAACCTAACCTAACCTAACCTAACCTAACCTAACCTAACCTAACCTAACCGAACCTAACCTTACCTAACCTAACCTAACCTATACACAAACACACACACATACATACATGCATGCATACATACATACATACATACATGCATACACATACACACATACACACATACATAATACACACATATACAAATGCATACATACACACACACAAATACACACATACATAATACACACATACACGAACACACACAGATACATACATACATACATACATACATACATGCATACACACACACACATACACACATACATAATACACACATACACACATGCAAACATACAAACACACGAATACACACATACATAATACACACATACACAAACACACACACATACATACATGCATGCATACAAACATACATACATACGTACATACATACATACATAAATACATGCATACACATACACACATACACACATACACACATACATAATACACACATACACGCATGCAAACATACAAACACAAGAATACACACATACATACATACATGCATACATACATGCATGCATACATACAAACATACATACGTACATACATACATACATGCATAAACACACACACATACACACATACACACATGCAAACATACAAACACAAGAATACACACATACATAATACACACATACACAAACACACACACACATACGTAAATGCATGCATACATACAAACATACATACATACATGCATACACACACACACATACATACAAACATACATACATGCATGCATACATACAAACACACAAATACACACATGCATACGTACACACACACATACACACATACATAATACCCACATACACACATGCAAACATACAAACACACGAATACACACATACATAATACACACATACACAAACACACACACACATACGTAAATGCATGCATACATACAAACATACATACATACATGCATACACACACACACACATATATACATACATACATACATGCATGCATACACACATGCATACATACACATACATAATACACACATACACAAACACATACATACATACATACATACATTCATGCATACATACAAACATACATACGTACATACATACACACACACAAATACACACATGCAAACATACAAACACACGAATACACACATACATAATACACACATACAGAAACACACACACATACATACATGCATGCATACATACATACATACACACATACATAATACACACATGCATACATACATACATACATGCATGCATACATACAAACATACATACGTACCTAACCTAACCTAACCTAACCTAACCTAACCTATACACAAACACACACACATACATACATGCATGCATACATACATACATACATACATGCATGCATACATACAAACACACAAATACACACATGCATACATACACACACACATACACACATACATAATTCCCACATACACACATGCAAACATACAAACACACGAATACACACATACATAATACACACATACACAAACACACACACACATACGTAAATGCATGCATACATACAAACATACATACATACATGCATACACACATGCATACATACACACATACATAATACACACATACACAAACACATACATACATACATACATACATGCATGCATACATACAAACATACATACGTACATACATACACACACACAAATACACACATGCAAACATACAAACACACACAAACACACATACATACATACATGCATGCAAACATGCATGCATACATACAAACATACATACGTACCTAACCTAACCTAACCTAACCTAACCTAACCTAACCTAACCTAACCTAACCTAACCTAACCTAACCGAACCTAACCTAACCTAACCTAACCTAACCTAACCTAACCTAACCTAACCTAACCTAACCTATACACAAACACACACACACATACATACATGCATGCATACATACATACATACAGACATGCATGCATACATACAAACACACAAATACACACATGCATACATACACAGACACACATACACACATACATAATACACACATACACACATGCAAACATACAAACACACGAATACACACATACATAATACACACATACACAAACACACACACATACATACATGCATGCATACAAACATACATACATACGTACATACATACATACATACATGCATACATACACACATACATAATACACACATACACAAACACATACATACATACATACATACATGCATGCATACATACAAACATACATACAAACATACATACGTACATACATACACACACACAAATACACACATGCAAACATACAAACACACACAAACACACATACATAATACACACATACACACACACACACCCACACAAATACACACATACACAAACACACACACATACATACATACATACATGCATGCAAACATACAAACATACATACGTACATACATACACACACACAAATACACACATGCAAACATACAAACACACACAAACACACATACATAATACACACATACACACACACACACCCACACAAATACACACATACACAAACACACACACATACACACATACACACATGCAAACATTCAAACACAAGAATACACACATACATAATACACACATACACAAACACACACACACATACGTAAATGCATGCATACATACAAACATACATACATACATGCATACACACACACATACATACATACATACATACATGCATGCATACACACATGCATACATACACATACATAATACACACATACACAAACACATACATACATACATACATACATGCATGCATACATACAAACATACATACGTACATACATACACACACACAAATACACACATGCAAACATACAAACACACACAAACACACATACATAATACACACATACACACACACACACCCACACAAATACACACATACACAAACACACACACATACACACATACACACATGCAAACATTCAAACACAAGAATACACACATACATAATACACACATACACAAACACACACACACATACGTAAATGCATGCATACATACAAACATACATACATACATGCATACACACACACATACATACATACATACATACATGCATGCATACACACATGCATACATACACATACATAATACACACATACACAAACACACACATACATACATACATACATGCATGCATACATACAAACATACATACGTACATACATACACACACACAAATACACACATGCAAACATACAAACACACGAATACACACATACATAATACACACATACAGAAACACACACACATACATACATGCATGCATACATACATACATACACACATACATAATACACACATGCATACATACATACATACATGCATGCATACATACAAACATACATACGTACCTAACCTAACCTTACCTAACCTAAACTTACCTAACCTAACCTAACCTAACCTAACCTAACCTAACCGAACCTAACCTAACCTAACCTAACCTAACCTAACCTAACCTAACCTATACACAAACACACACACATACATACATGCATGCATACATACATACATACATACATGCATACACATACACACATACACACATACATAATACACACATATACAAATGCATACATACACACACACAAATACACACATACATAATACACACATACACAAACACACACAGATACATACATACATACATACATACATACATGCATACACACACACACATACAAACATACATAAAACACACATACACACATGCAAACATACAAACACACGAATACACACATACATAATACACACATACACAAACACACACACATACATACATGCATGCATACAAACATACATACATACGTACATACATACATACAAACACACGAATACACACATTCATAATACACACATACAGAAACACACACACATACATACATGCATGCATACATACATACATACACACATACATAATACACACATGCATACATACATACATACATGCATGCATACATACAAACATACATACGTACCTAACTTAACCTAACCTAACCTAACCTAACCTAACCTAACCTAACCTAACCTAACCTAACCGAACCTAACCTAACCTAACCTAACCTAACCTAACCTATACACAAACACACACACACATACATACATGCATGCATACATACATACATACATACATGCATGCATACATACAAACACACAAATACACACATGCATACATACACAGACTTACATACACACATACATAATACACACATACACACATGCAAACATACAAACACACGAATACACACATACATAATACACACATACACAAACACACACACATACATACATGCATGCATACAAACATACATACATACGTACATACATACATACATACATGCATACATACACACATACATAATACACACATACACAAACACATACATACATACATACATACATGCATGCATACATACAAACATACATACGTACATACATACACACACACAAATACACACATGCAAACATACAAACACACACAAACACACATACATAATACACACATACACACACACACACCCACACAAATACACACATACACAAACACACACACATACATACATACATACATGCATGCAAACATGCATGCATACATACAAACATACATACGTACACACATACATACATGCATACACACACACACATACACACATACATAATACACACATACACACGTGCAAACATACAAACACACGAATACACACATACATAATACACACATACACAAACACACACACACACATACATACATGCATACAAACATACATACATACGTACATACATTCAAACATACATACATGCATACACATACAAACAAACATACACACACACAAATACACACATACATAATACACACATACACAAACACACACAAATACATACATACATGCATGCATACATACATACATACATACATATATGCATACATACAAACATACATACATACATGCATACACACACACATACATACATACATACATACATGCATGCATACACACGTGCATACATACACACACACAAATACACACATACATAATACACACATACACAAACACACACAGATACATACATACATACATACATACATACATGCATACACACACACACATACACACATACATAATATACACATACACACATGCAAACATACAAACACACGAATACACACATACATAATACACACATAAACAAACACACACACATACTTACATGCATGCATACAAACATACATACATACGTACATACATACATACATACATACATGCATACACATACACACATACACACATACATAATACACACATACACGCATGCAAACATACAAACACAAGAATACACACATACATACGTACATACATACATACATGCATAAACACACACACATACACACATACACACATGCAAACATACAAACACAAGAATACACACATACATAATACACACATACACAAACACACACACACATACGTAAATGCATGCATACATACAAACATACATACATACATGCATACACACACACACATACATACAAACATACATACATGCATGCATACACACATGCATACATACACACATACATAATACACACATACACAAACACATACATACATACATACATACATGCATGCATACATACAAACATACATACGTACATACATACACACACACAAATACACACATGCAAACATACAAACACACACAAACACACATACATAATACACACATACACACACACACACCCACACAAATACACACATACACAAACACACACACATACATACATACATACATGCATGCAAACATACAAACATACATACGTACATACATACACACACACAAATACACACATGCAAACATACAAACACACACAAACACACATACATAATACACACATACACACACACACCCACACAAATACACACATACACAAACACACACACATACATACATACATACATACATGCATACATGCATGCATACATACAAACATACATACGTACACACATACATACATGCATACACACACACACATACACACATACATAATACACACATACACACGTGCAATCATACAAACACACGAATACACACATACATAATACACACATACACAAAGACACACACACACATACATACATGCATGCATACATACATACATACACACATACATAATACACACATGCATACATACATACATACATGCATGCATACATACAAACATACATACGTACCTAACCGAACCTAACCTAACCTAACCTAACCTAACCTAACCTAACCTAACCTAACCTAACCTAACCGAACCTAACCTTACCTAACCTAACCTAACCTATACACAAACACACACACATACATACATGCATGCATACATACATACATACATACATGCATACACATACACACATACACACATACATAATACACACATATACAAATGCATACATACACACACACAAATACACACATACATAATACACACATACACGAACACACACACATACATACATACATACATACATGCATGCATACACACGTGCATACATACACACACACAAATACACACATACATAATACACACATACACAAACACACACAGATACATACATACATACATACATACATACATACATGCATACACACACACACATACAAACATACATAATACACACATACACACATGCAAACATACAAACACACGAATACACACATACATAATACACACATACACAAACACACACACATACATACATGCATGCATACAAACATACATACATACGTACATACATACATACAAACACACGAATACACACATTCATAATACACACATACAGAAACACACACACATACATACATGCATGCATACATACATACATACACACATACATAATACACACATGCATACATACATACATACATGCATGCATACATACAAACATACATACGTACCTAACTTAACCTAACCTAACCTAACCTAACCTAACCTAACCTAACCTAACCTAACCTAACCTAACCGAACCTAACCTAACCTAACCTAACCTAACCTCACCTATACACAAACACACACACACATACATACATGCATGCATACATACATACATACATACATGCATGCATACATACAAACACACAAATACACACATGCATACATACACAGACTTACATACACACATACATAATACACACATACACACATGCAAACATACAAACACACGAATACACACATACATAATACACACATACACAAACACACACACATACATACATGCATGCATACAAACATACATACATACGTACATACAAACACACAAATACACACATGCATACATACACACACACATACACACATACATAATTCCCACATACACACATGCAAACATACAAACACACGAATACACACATACATAATACACACATACACAAACACACACACACATACGTAAATGCATGCATACATACAAACATACATACATACATGCATACACACATGCATACATACACACATACATAATACACACATACACAAACACATACATACATACATACATACATGCATGCATACATACAAACATACATACGTACATACATACACACACACAAATACACACATGCAAACATACAAACACACACAAACACACATACATAATACACACATACACACACACACACACCCACACAAATACACACATACACAAACACACACACATACATACATACATACATGCATGCATACATACAAACATACATACGTACATACATACACACACACAAATACACACATGCAAACATACAAACACACGAATACACACATACATAATACACACATACAGAAACACACACACATACATACATGCATGCATACATACATACATACACACATACATAATACACACATGCATACATACATACATACATGCATGCATACATACAAACATACATACGTACCTAACCTAACCTAACCTAACCTAAACTTACCTAACCTAACCTAACCTAACCTAACCTAACCTAACCGAACCTAACCTAACCTAACCTAACCTAACCTAACCTATACACAAACACACACACATACATACATGCATGCATACATACATACATACATACATGCATGCATACATACAAACACACAAATACACACATGCATACATACACACACACATACACACATACATAATTCCCACATACACACATGCAAACATACAAACACACGAATACACACATACATAATACACACATACACAAACACACACACACATACGTAAATGCATGCAAACATACAAACATACATACATACATGCATACACACATGCATACATACACACATACATAATACACACATACACAAACACATACATACATACATACATACATGCATGCATACATACAAACATACATACGTACATACATACACACACACAAATACACACATGCAAACATACAAACACACATACATAATACACACATACAAACACACACACCCACACAAATACACACATACACAAACTCACACACATACATACATACATACATACATGCATGCAAACATGCATGCATACATACAAACATACATACGTACACACATACATACATGCATACACACACACACATACACACATACATAATACACACATACACACGTGCAAACATACAAACACACGAATACACACATACATAATACACACATACACAAACACACACACACATACATACATGCATACAAACATACATACATACGTAAATACATACATACATACATACATGCATACACATACAAACAAACATACACACACACAAATACACACATACATAATACACACATACACAAACACACACAAATACATACATACATGCATGCATACATACATACATACATACATATATGCATACATACAAACATACATACATACATGCATACACACACACATACATACATACATACATACATGCATGCATACACACGTGCATACATACACACACACAAATACACACATACATAATACACACATACACAAACACACACAGATACATACATACATACATACATGCATACACACACACACATACACACATACATAATATACACATACACACATGCAAACATACAAACACACGAATACACACATACATAATACACACATACACAAACACACACACATACTTACATGCATGCATACAAACATACATACATACGTACATACATACATACATACATACATGCATACACATACACACATACACACATACATAATACACACATACACGCATGCAAACATACAAACACAAGAATACACACATACATACGTACATACATACATACATGCATAAACACACACACATACACACATACACACATGCAAACATACAAACACAAGAATACACACATACATAATACACACATACACAAACACACACACACATACGTAAATGCACGTACCTAACCGAACCTAACCTAACCTAACCTAACCTAACCTAACCTAACCTAACCTAACCTAACCTAACCGAACCTAACCTTACCTAACCTAACCTAACCTATACACAAACACACACACATACATACATGCATGCATACATACATACATACATACATGCATACACATACACACATACACACATACATAATACACACATATACAAATGCATACATACACACACACAAATACACACATACATAATACACACATACACGAACACACACAGATACATACATACATACATACATACATACATGCATACACACACACACATACACACATACATAATACACACATACACACATGCAAACATACAAACACACGAATACACACATACATAATACACACATACACAAACACACACACATACATACAAGCATGCATACAAACATACATACATACGTACATACATACATACATAAATACATGCATACACATACACACATACACACATACACACATACATAATACACACATACACGCATGCAAACATACAAACACAAGAATACACACATACATACATACATGCATACATACATGCATGCATACATACAAACATACATACGTACATACATACATACATGCATAAACACACACACATACACACATACACACATGCAAACATACAAACACAAGAATACACACATACATAATACACACATACACAAACACACACACACATACGTAAATGCATGCATACATACAAACATACATACATACATGCATACACACACACACATACATACATACATACATACATGCATGCATACATACAAACACACAAATACACACATGCATACGTACACACACACATACACACATACATAATTCCCACATACACACATGCAAACATACAAACACACGAATACACACATACATAATACACACATACACAAACACACACACACATACGTAAATGCATGCATACATACAAACATACATACATACATGCATACACACACACACACATATATACATACATACATACATGCATGCATACACACATGCATACATACACATACATAATACACACATACACAAACACATACATACATACATACATACATGCATGCATACATACAAACATACATACGTACATACATACACACACACAAATACACACATGCAAACATACAAACACACGAATACACACATACATAATACACACATACAGAAACACACACACATACATACATGCATGCATACATACATACATACACACATACATAATACACACATGCATACATACATACATACATGCATGCATACATACAAACATACATACGTACCTAACCTAACCTAACCTAACCTAACCTAACCTATACACAAACACACACACATACATACATGCATGCATACATACATACATACATACATGCATGCATACATACAAACACACAAATACACACATGCATACATACACACACACATACACACATACATAATTCCCACATACACACATGCAAACATACAAACACACGAATACACACATACATAATACACACATACACAAACACACACACACATACGTAAATGCATGCATACATACAAACATACATACATACATGCATACACACATGCATACATACACACATACATAATACACACATACACAAACACATACATACATACATACATACATGCATGCATACATACAAACATACATACGTACATACATACACACACACAAATACACACATGCAAACATACAAACACACACAAACACACATACATACATACATGCATGCAAACATGCATGCATACATACAAACATACATACGTACCTAACCTAACCTAACCTAACCTAACCTAACCTAACCTAACCTAACCTAACCTAACCTAACCGAACCTAACCTAACCTAACCTAACCTAACCTAACCTAACCTAACCTAACCTAACCTAACCTATACACAAACACACACACACATACATACATGCATGCATACATACATACATACAGACATGCATGCATACATACAAACACACAAATACACACATGCATACATACACAGACACACATACACACATACATAATACACACATACACACATGCAAACATACAAACACACGAATACACACATACATAATACACACATACACAAACACACACACATACATACATGCATGCATACAAACATACATACATACGTACATACATACATACATACATGCATACATACACACATACATAATACACACATACACAAACACATACATACATACATACATACATGCATGCATACATACAAACATACATACAAACATACATACGTACATACATACACACACACAAATACACACATGCAAACATACAAACACACACAAACACACATACATAATACACACATACACACACACACACCCACACAAATACACACATACACAAACACACACACATACATACATACATACATGCATGCAAACATACAAACATACATACGTACATACATACACACACACAAATACACACATGCAAACATACAAACACACACAAACACACATACATAATACACACATACACACACACACACCCACACAAATACACACATACACAAACACACACACATACACACATACACACATGCAAACATTCAAACACAAGAATACACACATACATAATACACACATACACAAACACACACACACATACGTAAATGCATGCATACATACAAACATACATACATACATGCATACACACACACATACATACATACATACATACATGCATGCATACACACATGCATACATACACATACATAATACACACATACACAAACACATACATACATACATACATACATGCATGCATACATACAAACATACATACGTACATACATACACACACACAAATACACACATGCAAACATACAAACACACACAAACACACATACATAATACACACATACACACACACACACCCACACAAATACACACATACACAAACACACACACATACACACATACACACATGCAAACATTCAAACACAAGAATACACACATACATAATACACACATACACAAACACACACACACATACGTAAATGCATGCATACATACAAACATACATACATACATGCATACACACACACATACATACATACATACATACATGCATGCATACACACATGCATACATACACATACATAATACACACATACACAAACACACACATACATACATACATACATGCATGCATACATACAAACATACATACGTACATACATACACACACACAAATACACACATGCAAACATACAAACACACGAATACACACATACATAATACACACATACAGAAACACACACACATACATACATGCATGCATACATACATACATACACACATACATAATACACACATGCATACATACATACATACATGCATGCATACATACAAACATACATACGTACCTAACCTAACCTTACCTAACCTAAACTTACCTAACCTAACCTAACCTAACCTAACCTAACCTAACCGAACCTAACCTAACCTAACCTAACCTAACCTAACCTAACCTAACCTATACACAAACACACACACATACATACATGCATGCATACATACATACATACATACATGCATGCATACATACAAACACACAAATACACACATGCATACATACACACACACATACACACATACATAATTCCCACATACACACATGCAAACATACAAACACACGAATACACACATACATAATACACACATACACAAACACACACACGTAAATGCATGCATACATACAAACATACATACATACATGTATACACACATGCATACATACACACATACATAATACACACATACACAAACACATACATACATACATACATACATGCATGCATACATACAAACATACATACGTACATACATACACACACACAAATACACACATGCAAACATACAAACACACACAAACACACATACATACATACATGCATGCAAACATGCATGCATACATACAAACATACATACGTACCTAACCTAACCTAACCTAACCTAACCTAACCTAACCTAACCTAACCTTACTTACCTAACCTAACCTAACCTAACCTAACCTAACCTAACCGAACCTAACCTAACCTAACCGAACCTTACCTAACCTAACCTAACCTAACCTAACCTATACACAAACACACACACATACATACATGCATGCATACATACATACATACATACATGCATGCATACATACAAACACACAAATACACACATGCATACATACACAGACTTACATACACACATACATAATACACACAATCACACATGCAAACATACAAACACACGAATACACACATACATAATACACACATACACAAACACACACACATACATACATGCATGCATACAAACATACATACATACGTACATACATACATACATACATGCATACATACACACATAGATAATACACACATACACAAACACATACATACATACATACATACATGCATGCATACATACAAACATACATACGTACATACATACACACACACAAATACACACATGCAAACATACAAACACACACAAATACACATACATAATACACACATACACACACACACACCCACACAAATACACACATACACAAACACACACACATACATACATACATACATGCATGCAAACATACAAACATACATACGTACATACATACACACACACAAATACACACATGCAAACATACAAACACACACAAACACACATACATAATACACACATACACACACACACACCCACACAAATACACACATACACAAACACACACACATACATACATACTTACATACATGCATACATGCATGCATACATACTAACATACATACGTACACACATACATACATGCATACACACACACACATACACACATACATAATACACACATACACACATGCAAACATACAAACACACGAATACACACATACAGAAACACACACACATACATACATGCATGCATACATACATACATACACACATACATAATACACACATGCATACATACATACATACATGCATGCATACATACAAACATACATACGTACCTAACCTAACCTAACCTAACCTAACCTTACCTAACCTAACCTAACCTAACCTAACCTAACCTAACCTAACCTAACCGAACCTAACCTTACATAACCTAACCTAACCTATACACAAACACACACACATACATACATGCATGCATACATACATACATACATACATGCATACACATACACACATACACACATACATAATACACACATATACAAATGCATACATACACACACACAAATACACACATACATAATACACACATACACAAACACACACAGATACATACATACATACATACATACATACATGCATACACACACACACATACAAACATACATAATACACACATACACACATGCAAACATACAAACACACGAATACACACATACATAATACACACATACACAAACACACACACATACATACATGCATGCATACAAACATACATACATACGTACATACATACATACAAACACACGAATACACACATTCATAATACACACATACAGAAACACACACACATACATACATGCATGCATACATACATACATACACACATACATAATACACACATGCATACATACATACATACATGCATGCATACATACAAACATACATACGTACCTAACTTAACCTAACCTAACCTAACCTAACCTAACCTAACCTAACCTAACCTAACCTAACCGAACCTAACCTAACCTAACCTAACCTAACCTAACCTATACACAAACACACACACACATACATACATGCATGCATACATACATACATACATACATGCATGCATACATACAAACACACAAATACACACATGCATACATACACAGACTTACATACACACATACATAATACACACATACACACATGCAAACATACAAACACACGAATACACACATACATAATACACACATACACAAACACACACACATACATACATGCATGCATACAAACATACATACATACGTACATACATACATACATACATGCATACATACACACATACATAATACACACATACACAAACACATACATACATACATGCATGCATACATACAAACATACATACGTACATACATACACACACACAAATACACACATGCAAACATACAAACACACACAAACACACATACATAATACACACATACACACACACACACCCACACAAATACACACATACACAAACACACACACATACATACATACATACATGCATGCAAACATACAAACATACATACGTACATACATACACACACACAAATACACACATGCAAACATACAAACACACACAAACACACATACATAATACACACATACACACACACACCCACACAAATACACACATACACAAACACACACACATACATACATACATACATACATGCATACATGCATGCATACATACAAACATACATACGTACACACATACATACATGCATACACACACACACATACACACATACATAATACACACATACACACGTGCAATCATACAAACACACGAATACACACATACATAATACACACATACACAAAGACACACACACACATACATACATGCATGCATACATACATACATACACACATACATAATACACACATGCATACATACATACATACATGCATGCATACATACAAACATACATACGTACCTAACCGAACCTAACCTAACCTAACCTAACCTAACCTAACCTAACCTAACCTAACCTAACCTAACCGAACCTAACCTTACCTAACCTAACCTAACCTATACACAAACACACACACATTCATACATGCATGCATACATACATACATACATACATGCATACACATACACACATACATAATACACACATATACAAATGCATACATACACACACACAAATACACACATACATAATACACACATACACGAACACACACACATACATACATACATACATACATGCATGCATACACACGTGCATACATACACACACACAAATACACACATACATAATACACACATACACAAACACACACAGATACATACATACATACATACATACATACATGCATACACACACACACATACACACATACATAATACACACATACACACATACATAATACACACATACACACATGCAAACATACAAACACACGAATACACACATACATAATACACACATACACAAACACACACACATACATACATGCATGCATACAAACATACATACATACGTACATACATACATACAAACACACGAATACACACATACATAATACACACATACAGAAACACACACACATACATACATGCATGCATACATACATACATACACACATACATAATACACACATGCATACATACATACAAACATGCATGCATACATACAAACATACATACGTACCTAACTTAACCTAACCTAACCTAACCTAACCTTTTTTTTTTTTTTTTTTTTTTTTTTTTTTTTTTTTTTTCTTTTTTTTCCTATGCGTGGGAGGAGAAAATCTTCAATAAGACTCCCTCTAGTCCGCACTAGAGGGAAGTGTCAGATTTTTACTGACTAAAAAACTCCCCCGACTCACCTCACCCCTTTGGGGACCCCACTCGTTGGTGGATTGCTTCCGCAGGGGCTGATTTCGTCCTTGTTGGCTTCTCCTTTTTGTGCGGATCCCTCCTTTCCAGTTCATCTAGTTGACCCGCTTGGTTTCTGTTTCCTGAAAAACATTCATTTGCAGTATTAATCATAGGCTGGTAATAGTATATCTATATCTATGGGTTGACATCTATTCATTTCCTTCTATAAGTCTTTCCGCTTTCCTTAGCCGTTCGGCCTCCTCCTTCTGCTTCATGACGCTCCTTGCGAACTCTGCGAATGCTTCCCAAGAGGCTACGTCTTTAGTGATGTTCTGTGCTATGTCTTCAGTGTTGACCGGGGTGCTTTAACCTAACCTAACCTAACCTAACCTAACCTAACCTAACCTAACCTAACCTAACCTAACCGAACCTAACCTAACCTAACCTAACCTAACCTAACCTATATACAAACACACACACATACATACATGCATGCATACATACATACATACATGCATGCATACATACAAACATACATACGTACCTAACTTAACCTAACCTAACCTAACCTAACCTAACCTAACCTAACCTAACCTAACCTAACCTAACCGAACCTAACCTAACCTAACCTAACCTAACCTCACCTATACACAAACACACACACACATACATACATGCATGCATACATACATACATACATACATGCATGCATACATACAAACACACAAATACACACATGCATACATACACAGACTTACATACACACATACATAATACACACATACACACATGCAAACATACAAACACACGAATACACACATACATAATACACACATACACAAACACACACACATACATACATGCATGCATACAAACATACATACATACGTACATACAAACACACAAATACACACATGCATACATACACACACACATACACACATACATAATTCCCACATACACACATGCAAACATACAAACACACGAATACACACATACATAATACACACATACACAAACACACACACACATACGTAAATGCATGCATACATACAAACATACATACATACATGCATACACACATGCATACATACACACATACATAATACACACATACACAAACACATACATACATACATACATACATGCATGCATACATACAAACATACATACGTACATACATACACACACACAAATACACACATGCAAACATACAAACACACACAAACACACATACATAATACACACATACACACACACACACACCCACACAAATACACACATACACAAACACACACACATACATACATACATACATGCATGCATACATACAAACATACATACGTACATACATACACACACACAAATACACACATGCAAACATACAAACACACGAATACACACATACATAATACACACATACAGAAACACACACACATACATACATGCATGCATACATACATACATACACACATACATAATACACACATGCATACATACATACATACATGCATGCATACATACAAACATACATACGTACCTAACCTAACCTAACCTAACCTAAACTTACCTAACCTAACCTAACCTAACCTAACCTAACCTAACCGAACCTAACCTAACCTAACCTAACCTAACCTAACCTATACACAAACACACACACATACATACATGCATGCATACATACATACATACATACATGCATGCATACATACAAACACACAAATACACACATGCATACATACACACACACATACACACATACATAATTCCCACATACACACATGCAAACATACAAACACACGAATACACACATACATAATACACACATACACAAACACACACACACATACGTAAATGCATGCAAACATACAAACATACATACATACATGCATACACACATGCATACATACACACATACATAATACACACATACACAAACACATACATACATACATACATACATGCATGCATACATACAAACATACATACGTACATACATACACACACACAAATACACACATGCAAACATACAAACACACATACATAATACACACATACAAACACACACACCCACACAAATACACACATACACAAACTCACACACATACATACATACATACATACATGCATGCAAACATGCATGCATACATACAAACATACATACGTACACACATACATACATGCATACACACACACACATACACACATACATAATACACACATACACACGTGCAAACATACAAACACACGAATACACACATACATAATACACACATACACAAACACACACACACATACATACATGCATACAAACATACATACATACGTAAATACATACATACATACATACATGCATACACATACAAACAAACATACACACACACAAATACACACATACATAATACACACATACACAAACACACACAAATACATACATACATGCATGCATACATACATACATACATACATATATGCATACATACAAACATACATACATACATGCATACACACACACATACATACATACATACATACATGCATGCATACACACGTGCATACATACACACACACAAATACACACATACATAATACACACATACACAAACACACACAGATACATACATACATACATACATGCATACACACACACACATACACACATACATAATATACACATACACACATGCAAACATACAAACACACGAATACACACATACATAATACACACATACACAAACACACACACATACTTACATGCATGCATACAAACATACATACATACGTACATACATACATACATACATACATGCATACACATACACACATACACACATACATAATACACACATACACGCATGCAAACATACAAACACAAGAATACACACATACATACGTACATACATACATACATGCATAAACACACACACATACACACATACACACATGCAAACATACAAACACAAGAATACACACATACATAATACACACATACACAAACACACACACACATACGTAAATGCACGTACCTAACCGAACCTAACCTAACCTAACCTAACCTAACCTAACCTAACCTAACCTAACCTAACCTAACCGAACCTAACCTTACCTAACCTAACCTAACCTATACACAAACACACACACATACATACATGCATGCATACATACATACATACATACATGCATACACATACACACATACACACATACATAATACACACATATACAAATGCATACATACACACACACAAATACACACATACATAATACACACATACACGAACACACACAGATACATACATACATACATACATACATACATGCATACACACACACACATACACACATACATAATACACACATACACACATGCAAACATACAAACACACGAATACACACATACATAATACACACATACACAAACACACACACATACATACATGCATGCATACAAACATACATACATACGTACATACATACATACATAAATACATGCATACACATACACACATACACACATACACACATACATAATACACACATACACGCATGCAAACATACAAACACAAGAATACACACATACATACATACATGCATACATACATGCATGCATACATACAAACATACATACGTACATACATACATACATGCATAAACACACACACATACACACATACACACATGCAAACATACAAACACAAGAATACACACATACATAATACACACATACACAAACACACACACACATACGTAAATGCATGCATACATACAAACATACATACATACATGCATACACACACACACATACATACATACATACATACATGCATGCATACATACAAACACACAAATACACACATGCATACGTACACACACACATACACACATACATAATACCCACATACACACATGCAAACATACAAACACACGAATACACACATACATAATACACACATACACAAACACACACACACATACGTAAATGCATGCATACATACAAACATACATACATACATGCATACACACACACACACATATATACATACATACATACATGCATGCATACACACATGCATACATACACATACATAATACACACATACACAAACACATACATACATACAAACATACATGCATGCATACATACAAACATACATACGTACATACATACACACACACAAATACACACATGCAAACATACAAACACACGAATACACACATACATAATACACACATACAGAAACACACACACATACATACATGCATGCATACATACATACATACACACATACATAATACACACATGCATACATACATACATACATGCATGCATACATACAAACATACATACGTACCTAACCTAACCTAACCTAACCTAACCTAACCTATACACAAACACACACACATACATACATGCATGCATACATACATACATACATACATGCATGCATACATACAAACACACAAATACACACATGCATACATACACACACACATACACACATACATAATTCCCACATACACACATGCAAACATACAAACACACGAATACACACATACATAATACACACATACACAAACACACACACACATACGTAAATGCATGCATACATACAAACATACATACATACATGCATACACACATGCATACATACACACATACATAATACACACATACACAAACACATACATACATACATACAAACATGCATGCATACATACAAACATACATACGTACATACATACACACACACAAATACACACATGCAAACATACAAACACACACAAACACACATACATAATACACACATACACACACACACACACCCACACAAATACACACATACACAAACACACACACATACATACATACATACATGCATGCATACATACAAACATACATACGTACATACATACACACACACAAATACACACATGCAAACATACAAACACACGAATACACACATACATAATACACACATACAGAAACACACACACATACATACATGCATGCATACATACATACATACACACATACATAATACACACATGCATACATACATACATACATGCATGCATACATACAAACATACATACGTACCTAACCTAACCTAACCTAACCTAAACTTACCTAACCTAACCTAACCTAACCTAACCTAACCTAACCGAACCTAACCTAACCTAACCTAACCTAACCTAACCTAACCTAACCTATACACAAACACACACACATACATACATGCATGCATACATACATACATACATACATGCATGCATACATACAAACACACAAATACACACATGCATACATACACACACACATACACACATACATAATTCCCACATACACACATGCAAACATACAAACACACGAATACACACATACATAATACACACATACACAAACACACACACACATACGTAAATGCATGCATACATACAAACATACATACATACATGCATACACACATGCATACATACACACATACATAATACACACATACACAAACACATACATACATACATACATACATGCATGCATACATACAAACATACATACGTACATACATACACACACACAAATACACACATGCAAACATACAAACACACATACATAATACACACATACAAACACACACACCCACACAAATACACACATACACAAACTCACACACATACATACATACATACATGCATGCAAACATGCATGCATACATACAAACATACATACGTACACACATACATACATGCATACACACACACACATACACACATACATAATACACACATACACACGTGCAAACATACAAACACACGAATACACACATACATAATACACACATACACAAACACACACACACATACATACATGCATACAAACATACATACATACGTAAATACATACATACATACATACATGCATACACATACAAACAAACATACACACACACAAATACACACATACATAATACACACATACACAAACACACACAAATACATACATACATGCATGCATACATACATACATACATACATATATGCATACATACAAACATACATACATACATGCATACACACACACATACATACATGCATGCATACATACATACATACATGCATGCATACATACAAACATACATACGTACCTAACTTAACCTAACCTAACCTAACCTAACCTAACCTAACCTAACCTAACCTAACCTAACCTAACCGAACCTAACCTAACCTAACCTAACCTAACCTCACCTATACACAAACACACACACACATACATACATGCATGCATACATACATACATACATACATGCATGCATACATACAAACACACAAATACACACATGCATACATACACAGACTTACATACACACATACATAATACACACATACACACATGCAAACATACAAACACACGAATACACACATACATAATACACACATACACAAACACACACACATACATACATGCATGCATACAAACATACATACATACGTACATACAAACACACAAATACACACATGCATACATACACACACACATACACACATACATAATTCCCACATACACACATGCAAACATACAAACACACGAATACACACATACATAATACACACATACACAAACACACACACACATACGTAAATGCATGCATACATACAAACATACATACATACATGCATACACACATGCATACATACACACATACATAATACACACATACACAAACACATACATACATACATACTAACCTAACCTAACCTAACCTAACCTAACCTAACCTAACCTAACCGAACCTAACCTAACCTAACCTAACCTAACCTCACCTATACACAAACACACACACACATACATACATGCATGCATACATACAAACATACATACGTACATACATACACACACACAAATACACACATGCAAACATACAAACACACACAAACACACATACATAATACACACATACACACACACACACACCCACACAAATACACACATACACAAACACACACACATACATACATACATACATGCATGCATACATACAAACATACATACGTACATACATACACACACACAAATACACACATGCAAACATACAAACACACGAATACACACATACATAATACACACATACAGAAACACACACACATACATACATGCATGCATACATACATACATACACACATACATAATACACACATGCATACATACATACATACATGCATGCATACATACAAACATACATACGTACCTAACCTAACCTAACCTAACCTAAACTTACCTAACCTAACCTAACCTAACCTAACCTAACCTAACCGAACCTAACCTAACCTAACCTAACCTAACCTAACCTATACACAAACACACACACATACATACATGCATGCATACATACATACATACATACATGCATGCATACATACAAACACACAAATACACACATGCATACATACACACACACATACACACATACATAATTCCCACATACACACATGCAAACATACAAACACACGAATACACACATACATAATACACACATACACAAACACACACACACATACGTAAATGCATGCAAACATACAAACATACATACATACATGCATACACACATGCATACATACACACATACATAATACACACATACACAAACACATACATACATACATACATACATGCATGCATACATACAAACATACATACGTACATACATACACACACACAAATACACACATGCAAACATACAAACACACATACATAATACACACATACAAACACACACACCCACACAAATACACACATACACAAACTCACACACATACATACATACATACATACATGCATGCAAACATGCATGCATACATACAAACATACATACGTACACACATACATACATGCATACACACACACACATACACACATACATAATACACACATACACACGTGCAAACATACAAACACACGAATACACACATACATAATACACACATACACAAACACACACACACATACATACATGCATACAAACATACATACATACGTAAATACATACATACATACATACATGCATACACATACAAACAAACATACACACACACAAATACACACATACATAATACACACATACACAAACACACACAAATACATACATACATGCATGCATACATACATACATACATACATATATGCATACATACAAACATACATACATACATGCATACACACACACATACATACATACATACATACATGCATGCATACACACGTGCATACATACACACACACAAATACACACATACATAATACACACATACACAAACACACACAGATACATACATACATACATACATGCATACACACACACACATACACACATACATAATATACACATACACACATGCAAACATACAAACACACGAATACACACATACATAATACACACATACACAAACACACACACATACTTACATGCATGCATACAAACATACATACATACGTACATACATACATACATACATACATGCATACACATACACACATACACACATACATAATACACACATACACGCATGCAAACATACAAACACAAGAATACACACATACATACGTACATACATACATACATGCATAAACACACACACATACACACATACACACATGCAAACATACAAACACAAGAATACACACATACATAATACACACATACACAAACACACACACACATACGTAAATGCACGTACCTAACCGAACCTAACCTAACCTAACCTAACCTAACCTAACCTAACCTAACCTAACCTAACCTAACCGAACCTAACCTTACCTAACCTAACCTAACCTATACACAAACACACACACATACATACATGCATGCATACATACATACATACATACATGCATACACATACACACATACACACATACATAATACACACATATACAAATGCATACATACACACACACAAATACACACATACATAATACACACATACACGAACACACACAGATACATACATACATACATACATACATACATGCATACACACACACACATACACACATACATAATACACACATACACACATGCAAACATACAAACACACGAATACACACATACATAATACACACATACACAAACACACACACATACATACATGCATGCATACAAACATACATACATACGTACATACATACATACATAAATACATGCATACACATACACACATACACACATACACACATACATAATACACACATACACGCATGCAAACATACAAACACAAGAATACACACATACATACATACATGCATACATACATGCATGCATACATACAAACATACATACGTACATACATACATACATGCATAAACACACACACATACACACATACACACATGCAAACATACAAACACAAGAATACACACATACATAATACACACATACACAAACACACACACACATACGTAAATGCATGCATACATACAAACATACATACATACATGCATACACACACACACATACATACATACATACATACATGCATGCATACATACAAACACACAAATACACACATGCATACGTACACACACACATACACACATACATAATACCCACATACACACATGCAAACATACAAACACACGAATACACACATACATAATACACACATACACAAACACACACACACATACGTAAATGCATGCATACATACAAACATACATACATACATGCATACACACACACACACATATATACATACATACATACATGCATGCATACACACATGCATACATACACATACATAATACACACATACACAAACACATACATACATACATACATACATGCATGCATACATACAAACATACATACGTACATACATACACACACACAAATACACACATGCAAACATACAAACACACGAATACACACATACATAATACACACATACAGAAACACACACACATACATACATGCATGCATACATACATACATACACACATACATAATACACACATGCATACATACATACATACATGCATGCATACATACAAACATACATACGTACCTAACCTAACCTAACCTAACCTAACCTAACCTATACACAAACACACACACATACATACATGCATGCATACATACATACATACATACATGCATGCATACATACAAACACACAAATACACACATGCATACATACACACACACATACACACATACATAATTCCCACATACACACATGCAAACATACAAACACACGAATACACACATACATAATACACACATACACAAACACACACACACATACGTAAATGCATGCATACATACAAACATACATACATACATGCATACACACATGCATACATACACACATACATAATACACACATACACAAACACATACATACATACATACAAACATGCATGCATACATACAAACATACATACGTACATACATACACACACACAAATACACACATGCAAACATACAAACACACACAAACACACATACATAATACACACATACACACACACACACACCCACACAAATACACACATACACAAACACACACACATACATACATACATACATGCATGCATACATACAAACATACATACGTACATACATACACACACACAAATACACACATGCAAACATACAAACACACGAATACACACATACATAATACACACATACAGAAACACACACACATACATACATGCATGCATACATACATACATACACACATACATAATACACACATGCATACATACATACATACATGCATGCATACATACAAACATACATACGTACCTAACCTAACCTAACCTAACCTAAACTTACCTAACCTAACCTAACCTAACCTAACCTAACCTAACCGAACCTAACCTAACCTAACCTAACCTAACCTAACCTAACCTAACCTATACACAAACACACACACATACATACATGCATGCATACATACATACATACATACATGCATGCATACATACAAACACACAAATACACACATGCATACATACACACACACATACACACATACATAATTCCCACATACACACATGCAAACATACAAACACACGAATACACACATACATAATACACACATACACAAACACACACACACATACGTAAATGCATGCATACATACAAACATACATACATACATGCATACACACATGCATACATACACACATACATAATACACACATACACAAACACATACATACATACATACATACATGCATGCATACATACAAACATACATACGTACATACATACACACACACAAATACACACATGCAAACATACAAACACACATACATAATACACACATACAAACACACACACCCACACAAATACACACATACACAAACTCACACACATACATACATACATACATGCATGCAAACATGCATGCATACATACAAACATACATACGTACACACATACATACATGCATACACACACACACATACACACATACATAATACACACATACACACGTGCAAACATACAAACACACGAATACACACATACATAATACACACATACACAAACACACACACACATACATACATGCATACAAACATACATACATACGTAAATACATACATACATACATACATGCATACACATACAAACAAACATACACACACACAAATACACACATACATAATACACACATACACAAACACACACAAATACATACATACATGCATGCATACATACATACATACATACATATATGCATACATACAAACATACATACATACATGCATACACACACACATACATACATACATACATACATGCATGCATACACACGTGCATACATACACACACACAAATACACACATACATAATACACACATACACAAACACACACAGATACATACATACATACATACATACATACATGCATACACACACACACATACACACATACATAATATACACATACACACATGCAAACATACAAACACACGAATACACACATACATAATACACACATACACAAACACACACACATACTTACATGCATGCATAAAAACATACATACATACGTACATACATACATACATACATACATGCATACACATACACACATACACACATACATAACACACACATACACGCATGCAAACATACAAACACAAGAATACACACATACATACGTACATACATACATACATGCATAAACACACACACATACACACATACACACATGCAAACATACAAACACAAGAATACACACATACATAATACACACATACACAAACACACACACACATACGTAAATGCATGCATACATACAAACATACATACATACATGCATACACACACACACATACATACAAACATACATACATGCATGCATACACACATGCATACATACACACATACATACATACATACATACATGCATGCATACATACAAACATACATACGTACATACATACACACACACAAATACACACATGCAAACATACAAACACACACAAACACACATACATAATACACACATACACACACACACACCCACACAAATACACACATACACAAACACACACACATACATACATACATACATGCATGCAAACATACAAACATACATACGTACATACATACACACACACAAATACACACATGCAAACATACAAACACACACAAACACACATACATAATACACACATACACACACACACCCACACAAATACACACATACACAAACACACACACATACATACATACATACATACATGCATACATGCATGCATACATACAAACATACATACGTACACACATACATACATGCATACACACACACACATACACACATACATAATACACACATACACACGTGCAATCATACAAACACACGAATACACACATACATAATACACACATACACAAAGACACACACACATACATACATGCATGCATACATACATACATACACACATACATAATACACACATGCATACATACATACATACATGCATGCATACATACAAACATACATACGTACCTAACCGAACCTAACCTAACCTAACCTAACCTAACCTAACCTAACCTAACCTAACCTAACCTAACCTAACCGAACCTAACCTTACCTAACCTAACCTAACCTATACACAAACACACACACATACATACATGCATGCATACATACATACATACATACATGCATACACATACACACATACACACATACATAATACACACATATACAAATGCATACATACACACACACAAATACACACATACATAATACACACATACACGAACACACACACATACATACATACATACATACATGCATGCATACACACGTGCATACATACACACACACAAATACACACATACATAATACACACATACACAAACACACACAGATACATACATACATACATACATACATACATGCATACACACACACACATACACACATACATAATACACACATACACACATGCAAACATACAAACACACGAATACACACATACATAATACACACATACACAAACACACACACATACATACATGCATGCATACAAACATACATACATACGTACATACATACATACATAAATACATGCATACACATACACACATACACACATACACACATACATAATACACACATACACGCATGCAAACATACAAACACAAGAATACACACATACATACATACATGCATACATACATGCATGCATACATACAAACATACATACGTACATACATACAAACATGCATAAACACACACACATACACACATACACACATGCAAACATACAAACACAAGAATACACACATACATAATACACACATACACAAACACACACACACATACGTAAATGCATGCATACATACAAACATACATACATACATGCATACACACACACACATACATACATACATACATACATGCATGCATACATACAAACACACAAATACACACATGCATACGTACACACACACATACACACATACATAATACCCACATACACACATGCAAACATACAAACACACGAATACACACATACATAATACACACATACACAAACACACACACACATACGTAAATGCATGCATACATACAAACATACATACATACATGCATACACACACACATACATACATACATACATACATGCATGCATACACACATGCATACATACACATACATAATACACACATACACAAACACATACATACATACATACATACATGCATGCATACATACAAACATACATACGTACATACATACACACACACAAATACACACATGCAAACATACAAACACACACAAACACACATACATAATACACACATACACACACACACACCCACACAAATACACACATACACAAACACACACACATACACACATACACACATGCAAACATTCAAACACAAGAATACACACATACATAATACACACATACACAAACACACACACACATACGTAAATGCATGCATACATACAAACATACATACATACATGCATACACACACACATACATACATACATACATACATGCATGCATACACACATGCATACATACACATACATAATACACACATACACAAACACACACATACATACATACATACATGCATGCATACATACAAACATACATACGTACATACATACACACACACAAATACACACATGCAAACATACAAACACACGAATACACACATACATAATACACACATACAGAAACACACACACATACATACATGCATGCATACATACATACATACACACATACATAATACACACATGCATACATACATACATACATGCATGCATACATACAAACATACATACGTACCTAACCTAACCTTACCTAACCTAAACTTACCTAACCTAACCTAACCTAACCTAACCTAACCTAACCGAACCTAACCTAACCTAACCTAACCTAACCTAACCTAACCTAACCTATACACAAACACACACACATACATACATGCATGCATACATACATACATACATACATGCATGCATACATACAAACACACAAATACACACATGCATACATACACACACACATACACACATACATAATTCCCACATACACACATGCAAACATACAAACACACGAATACACACATACATAATACACACATACACAAACACACACACGTAAATGCATGCATACATACAAACATACATACATACATGCATACACACATGCATACATACACACATACATAATACACACATACACAAACACATACATACATACATACATACATGCATGCATACATACAAACATACATACGTACATACATACACACACACAAATACACACATGCAAACATACAAACACACACAAACACACATACATACATACATGCATGCAAACATGCATGCATACATACAAACATACATACGTACCTAACCTAACCTAACCTAACCTAACCTAACCTAACCTAACCTAACCTAACCTAACCTAACCTAACCTAACCTAATCTAACCGAACCTAACCTAACCTAACCGAACCTAACCTAACCTAACCTAACCTAACCTAACCTATACACAAACACACACACATACATACATGCATGCATACATACATACATACATACATGCATGCATACATACAAACACACAAATACACACATGCATACATACACAGACTTACATACACACATTCATAATACACACAATCACACATGCAAACATACAAACACACGAATACACACATACATAATACACACATACACAAACACACACATACATACATGCATGCATACAAACATACATACATACGTACATACATACATACATACATGCATACATACACACATAGATAATACACACATACACAAACACAAACATACATACATACATACATGCATGCATACATACAAACATACATACGTACATACATACACACACACAAATACACACATGCAAACATACAAACACACACAAATACACATACATAATACACACATACACACACACACACCCACACAAATACACACATACACAAACACACACACATACATACATACATACATGCATGCAAACATACAAACATACATACGTACATACATACACACACACAAATACACACATGCAAACATACAAACACACACAAACACACATACATAATACACACATACACACACACACACCCACACAAATACACACATACACAAACACACACACATACATACATACTTACATACATGCATACATGCATGCATACATACTAACATACATACGTACACACATACATACATGCATACACACACACACATACACACATACATAATACACACATACACACATGCAAACATACAAACACACGAATACACACATACAGAAACACACACACATACATACATGCATGCATACATACATACATACACACATACATAATACACACATGCATACATACATACATACATGCATGCATACATACAAACATACATACGTACCTAACCTAACCTAACCTAACCTAACCTTACCTAACCTAACCTAACCTAACCTAACCTAACCTAACCTAACCTAACCGAACCTAACCTTACATAACCTAACCTAACCTATACACAAACACACACACATACATACATGCATGCATACATACATACATACATACATGCATACACATACACACATACACACATACATAATACACACATATACAAATGCATACATACACACACACAAATACACACATACATAATACACACATACACAAACACACACAGATACATACATACATACATACATACATACATGCATACACACACACACATACAAACATACATAATACACACATACACACATGCAAACATACAAACACACGAATACACACATACATAATACACACATACACAAACACACACACATACATACATGCATGCATACAAACATACATACATACGTACATACATACATACAAACACACGAATACACACATTCATAATACACACATACAGAAACACACACACATACATACATGCATGCATACATACATACATACACACATACATAATACACACATGCATACATACATACATACATGCATGCATACATACAAACATACATACGTACCTAACTTAACCTAACCTAACCTAACCTAACCTAACCTAACCTAACCTAACCTAACCTAACCGAACCTAACCTAACCTAACCTAACCTAACCTAACCTATACACAAACACACACACACATACATACATGCATGCATACATACATACATACATACATGCATGCATACATACAAACACACAAATACACACATGCATACATACACAGACTTACATACACACATACATAATACACACATACACACATGCAAACATACAAACACACGAATACACACATACATAATACACACATACACAAACACACACACATACATACATGCATGCATACAAACATACATACATACGTACATACATACATACATACATGCATACATACACACATACATAATACACACATACACAAACACATACATACATACATACATACATGCATGCATACATACAAACATACATACGTACATACATACACACACACAAATACACACATGCAAACATACAAACACACACAAACACACATACATAATACACACATACACACACACACACCCACACAAATACACACATACACAAACACACACACATACATACATACATACATGCATGCAAACATGCATGCATACATACAAACATACATACGTACACACATACATACATGCATACACACACACACATACACACATACATAATACACACATACACACGTGCAAACATACAAACACACGAATACACACATACATAATACACACATACACAAACACACACACACACATACATACATGCATACAAACATACATACATACGTACATACATTCAAACATACATACATGCATACACATACAAACAAACATACACACACACAAATACACACATACATAATACACACATACACAAACACACACAAATACATACATACATGCATGCATACATACATACATACATACATATATGCATACATACAAACATACATACATACATGCATACACACACACATACATACATACATACATACATGCATGCATACACACGTGCATACATACACACACACAAATACACACATACATAATACACACATACACAAACACACACAGATACATACATACATACATACATACATACATGCATACACACACACACATACACACATACATAATATACACATACACACATGCAAACATACAAACACACGAATACACACATACATAATACACACATAAACAAACACACACACATACTTACATGCATGCATACAAACATACATACATACGTACATACATACATACATACATACATGCATACACATACACACATACACACATACATAATACACACATACACGCATGCAAACATACAAACACAAGAATACACACATACATACGTCCATACATACATACATGCATAAACACACACACATACACACATACACACATGCAAACATACAAACACAAGAATACACACATACATAATACACACATACACAAACACACACACACATACGTAAATGCATGCATACATACAAACATACATACATACATGCATACACACACACACATACATACAAACATACATACATGCATGCATACACACATGCATACATACACACATACATAATACACACATACACAAACACATACATACATACATACATACATGCATGCATACATACAAACATACATACGTACATACATACACACACACAAATACACACATACATACATACATACATACATGCATGCATACATACAAACACACAAATACACACATGCATACATACACAGACTTACATACACACATTCATAATACACACAATCACACATGCAAACATACAAACACACGAATACACACATACATAATACACACATACACAAACACACACATACATACATGCATGCATACAAACATACATACATACGTACATACATACATACATACATGCATACATACACACATAGATAATACACACATACACAAACACATACATACATACATACATACATGCATGCATACATACAAACATACATACGTACATACATACACACACACAAATACACACATGCAAACATACAAACACACACAAATACACATACATAATACACACATACACACACACACACCCACACAAATACACACATACACAAACACACACACATACATACATACATACATGCATGCAAACATACAAACATACATACGTACATACATACACACACACAAATACACACATGCAAACATACAAACACACACAAACACACATACATAATACACACATACACACACACACACCCACACAAATACACACATACACAAACACACACACATACATACATACTTACATACATGCATACATGCATGCATACATACTAACATACATACGTACACACATACATACATGCATACACACACACACATACACACATACATAATACACACATACACACATGCAAACATACAAACACACGAATACACACATACAGAAACACACACACATACATACATGCATGCATACATACATACATACACACATACATAATACACACATGCATACATACATACATACATGCATGCATACATACAAACATACATACGTACCTAACCTAACCTAACCTAACCTAACCTTACCTAACCTAACCTAACCTAACCTAACCTAACCTAACCTAACCTAACCGAACCTAACCTTACATAACCTAACCTAACCTATACACAAACACACACACATACATACATGCATGCATACATACATACATACATACATGCATACACATACACACATACATAATACACACATATACAAATGCATACATACACACACACAAATACACACATACATAATACACACATACACAAACACACACAGATACATACATACATACATACATACATACATGCATACACACACACACATACAAACATACATAATACACACATACACACATGCAAACATACAAACACACGAATACACACATACATAATACACACATACACAAACACACACACATACATACATGCATGCATACAAACATACATACATACGTACATACATACATACAAACACACGAATACACACATTCATAATACACACATACAGAAACACACACACATACATACATGCATGCATACATACATACATACACACATACATAATACACACATGCATACATACATACATACATGCATGCATACATACAAACATACATACGTACCTAACTTAACCTAACCTAACCTAACCTAACCTAACCTAACCTAACCTAACCTAACCTAACCGAACCTAACCTAACCTAACCTAACCTAACCTAACCTATACACAAACACACACACACATACATACATGCATGCATACATACATACATACATACATGCATGCATACATACAAACACACAAATACACACATGCATACATACACAGACTTACATACACACATACATAATACACACATACACACATGCAAACATACAAACACACGAATACACACATACATAATACACACATACACAAACACACACACATACATACATGCATGCATACAAACATACATACATACGTACATACATACATACATACATGCATACATACACACATACATAATACACACATACACAAACACATACATACATACATACATACATGCATGCATACATACAAACATACATACGTACATACATACACACACACAAATACACACATGCAAACATACAAACACACACAAACACACATACATAATACACACATACACACACACACACCCACACAAATACACACATACACAAACACACACACATACATACATACATACATGCATGCAAACATGCATGCATACATACAAACATACATACGTACACACATACATACATGCATACACACACACACATACACACATACATAATACACACATACACACGTGCAAACATACAAACACACGAATACACACATACATAATACACACATACACAAACACACACACACACATACATACATGCATACAAACATACATACATACGTACATACATTCAAACATACATACATGCATACACATACAAAAAAACATACACACACACAAATACACACATACATAATACACACATACACAAACACACACAAATACATACATACATGCATGCATACATACATACATACATACATATATGCATACATACAAACATACATACATACATGCATACACACACACATACATACATACATACATACATGCATGCATACACACGTGCATACATACACACACACAAATACACACATACATAATACACACATACACAAACACACACAGATACATACATACATACATACATACATACATGCATACACACACACACATACACACATACATAATATACACATACACACATGCAAACATACAAACACACGAATACACACATACATAATACACACATAAACAAACACACACACATACTTACATGCATGCATACAAACATACATACATACGTACATACATACATACATACATACATGCATACACATACACACATACACACATACATAATACACACATACACGCATGCAAACATACAAACACAAGAATACACACATACATAATACACACATACACAAACACACACACACATACGTAAATGCATGCATACATACAAACATACATACATACATGCATACACACACACACATACATACAAACATACATACATGCATGCATACACACATGCATACATACACACATACATAATACACACATACACAAACACATACATACATACATACATACATGCATGCATACATACAAACATACATACGTACATACATACACACACACAAATACACACATGCAAACATACAAACACACACAAACACACATACATAATACACACATACACACACACACACCCACACAAATACACACATACACAAACACACACACATACATACATACATACATGCATGCAAACATACAAACATACATACGTACATACATACACACACACAAATACACACATGCAAACATACAAACACACACAAACACACATACATAATACACACATACACACACACACCCACACAAATACACACATACACAAACACACACACATACATACATACATACATACATGCATACATGCATGCATACATACAAACATACATACGTACACACATACATACATGCATACACACACACACATACACACATACATAATACACACATACACACGTGCAATCATACAAACACACGAATACACACATACATAATACACACATACACAAAGACACACACACACATACATACATGCATGCATACATACATACATACACACATACATAATACACACATGCATACATACATACATACATGCATGCATACATACAAACATACATACGTACCTAACCGAACCTAACCTAACCTAACCTAACCTAACCTAACCTAACCTAACCTAACCTAACCTAACCGAACCTAACCTTACCTAACCTAACCTAACCTATACACAAACACACACACATACATACATGCATGCATACATACATACATACATACATGCATACACATACACACATACACACATACATAATACACACATATACAAATGCATACATACACACACACAAATACACACATACATAATACACACATACACGAACACACACACATACATACATACATACATACATGCATGCATACACACGTGCATACATACACACACACAAATACACACATACATAATACACACATACACAAACACACACAGATACATACATACATACATACATACATACATACATGCATACACACACACACATACAAACATACATAATACACACATACACACATGCAAACATACAAACACACGAATACACACATACATAATACACACATACACAAACACACACACATACATACATGCATGCATACAAACATACATACATACGTACATACATACATACAAACACACGAATACACACATTCATAATACACACATACAGAAACACACACACATACATACATGCATGCATACATACATACATACACACATACATAATACACACATGCATACATACATACATACATGCATGCATACATACAAACATACATACGTACCTAACTTAACCTAACCTAACCTAACCTAACCTAACCTAACCTAACCTAACCTAACCTAACCTAACCGAACCTAACCTAACCTAACCTAACCTAACCTCACCTATACACAAACACACACACACATACATACATGCATGCATACATACATACATACATACATGCATGCATACATACAAACACACAAATACACACATGCATACATACACAGACTTACATACACACATACATAATACACACATACACACATGCAAACATACAAACACACGAATACACACATACATAATACACACATACACAAACACACACACATACATACATGCATGCATACAAACATACATACATACGTACATACAAACACACAAATACACACATGCATACATACACACACACATACACACATACATAATTCCCACATACACACATGCAAACATACAAACACACGAATACACACATACATAATACACACATACACAAACACACACACACATACGTAAATGCATGCATACATACAAACATACATACATACATGCATACACACATGCATACATACACACATACATAATACACACATACACAAACACATACATACATACATACATACATGCATGCATACATACAAACATACATACGTACATACATACACACACACAAATACACACATGCAAACATACAAACACACACAAACACACATACATAATACACACATACACACACACACACACCCACACAAATACACACATACACAAACACACACACATACATACATACATACATGCATGCATACATACAAACATACATACGTACATACATACACACACACAAATACACACATGCAAACATACAAACACACGAATACACACATACATAATACACACATACAGAAACACACACACATACATACATGCATGCATACATACATACATACACACATACATAATACACACATGCATACATACATACATACATGCATGCATACATACAAACATACATACGTACCTAACCTAACCTAACCTAACCTAAACTTACCTAACCTAACCTAACCTAACCTAACCTAACCTAACCGAACCTAACCTAACCTAACCTAACCTAACCTAACCTATACACAAACACACACACATACATACATGCATGCATACATACATACATACATACATGCATGCATACATACAAACACACAAATACACACATGCATACATACACACACACATACACACATACATAATTCCCACATACACACATGCAAACATACAAACACACGAATACACACATACATAATACACACATACACAAACACACACACACATACGTAAATGCATGCAAACATACAAACATACATACATACATGCATACACACATGCATACATACACACATACATAATACACACATACACAAACACATACATACATACATACATACATGCATGCATACATACAAACATACATACTTACATACATACACACACACAAATACACACATGCAAACATACAAACACACATACATAATACACACATACAAACACACACACCCACACAAATACACACATACACAAACTCACACACATACATACATACATACATACATGCATGCAAACATGCATGCATACATACAAACATACATACGTACACACATACATACATGCATACACACACACACATACACACATACATAATACACACATACACACGTGCAAACATACAAACACACGAATACACACATACATAATACACACATACACAAACACACACACACATACATACATGCATACAAACATACATACATACGTAAATACATACATACATACATACATGCATACACATACAAACAAACATACACACACACAAATACACACATACATAATACACACATACACAAACACACACAAATACATACATACATGCATGCATACATACATACATACATACATATATGCATACATACAAACATACATACATACATGCATACACACACACATACATACATACATACATACATGCATGCATACACACGTGCATACATACACACACACAAATACACACATACATAATACACACATACACAAACACACACAGATACATACATACATACATACATGCATACACACACACACATACACACATACATAATATACACATACACACATGCAAACATACAAACACACGAATACACACATACATAATACACACATACACAAACACACACACATACTTACATGCATGCATACAAACATACATACATACGTACATACATACATACATACATACATGCATACACATACACACATACACACATACATAATACACACATACACGCATGCAAACATACAAACACAAGAATACACACATACATACGTACATACATACATACATGCATAAACACACACACATACACACATACACACATGCAAACATGCAAACATACAAACACAAGAATACACACATACATAATACACACATACACAAACACACACACACATACGTAAATGCACGTACCTAACCGAACCTAACCTAACCTAACCTAACCTAACCTAACCTAACCTAACCTAACCTAACCTAACCGAACCTAACCTTACCTAACCTAACCTAACCTATACACAAACACACACACATACATACATGCATGCATACATACATACATACATACATGCATACACATACACACATACACACATACATAATACACACATATACAAATGCATACATACACACACACAAATACACACATACATAATACACACATACACGAACACACACAGATACATACATACATACATACATACATACATGCATACACACACACACATACACACATACATAATACACACATACACACATGCAAACATACAAACACACGAATACACACATACATAATACACACATACACAAACACACACACATACATACATGCATGCATACAAACATACATACATACGTACATACATACATACATAAATACATGCATACACATACACACATACACACATACACACATACATAATACACACATACACGCATGCAAACATACAAACACAAGAATACACACATACATACATACATGCATACATACATGCATGCATACATACAAACATACATACGTACATACATACATACATGCATAAACACACACACATACACACATACACACATGCAAACATACAAACACAAGAATACACACATACATAATACACACATACACAAACACACACACACATACGTAAATGCATGCATACATACAAACATACATACATACATGCATACACACACACACATACATACATACATACATACATGCATGCATACATACAAACACACAAATACACACATGCATACGTACACACACACATACACACATACATAATACCCACATACACACATGCAAACATACAAACACACGAATACACACATACATAATACACACATACACAAACACACACACACATACGTAAATGCATGCATACATACAAACATACATACATACATGCATACACACACACACACATATATACATACATACATACATGCATGCATACACACATGCATACATACACATACATAATACACACATACACAAACACATACATACATACATACATACATGCATGCATACATACAAACATACATACGTACATACATACACACACACAAATACACACATGCAAACATACAAACACACGAATACACACATACATAATACACACATACAGAAACACACACACATACATACATGCATGCATACATACATACATACACACATACATAATACACACATGCATACATACATACATACATGCATGCATACATACAAACATACATACGTACCTAACCTAACCTAACCTAACCTAACCTAACCTATACACAAACACACACACATACATACATGCATGCATACATACATACATACATACATGCATGCATACATACAAACACACAAATACACACATGCATACATACACACACACATACACACATACATAATTCCCACATACACACATGCAAACATACAAACACACGAATACACACATACATAATACACACATACACAAACACACACACACATACGTAAATGCATGCATACATACAAACATACATACATACATGCATACACACATGCATACATACACACATACATAATACACACATACACAAACACATACATACATACATACATACATGCATGCATACATACAAACATACATACGTACATACATACACACACACAAATACACACATGCAAACATACAAACACACACAAACACACATACATACATACATGCATGCAAACATGCATGCATACATACAAACATACATACGTACCTAACCTAACCTAACCTAACCTAACCTAACCTAACCTAACCTAACCTAACCTAACCTAACCTAACCGAACCTAACCTAACCTAACCTAACCTAACCTAACCTAACCTAACCTAACCTAACCTAACCTATACACAAACACACACACACATACATACATGCATGCATACATACATACATACAGACATGCATGCATACATACAAACACACAAATACACACATGCATACATACACAGACACACATACACACATACATAATACACACATACACACATGCAAACATACAAACACACGAATACACACATACATAATACACACATACACAAACACACACACATACATACATGCATGCATACAAACATACATACATACGTACATACATACATACATACATGCATACATACACACATACATAATACACACATACACAAACACATACATACATACATACATACATGCATGCATACATACAAACATACATACAAACATACATACGTACATACATACACACACACAAATACACACATGCAAACATACAAACACACACAAACACACATACATAATACACACATACACACACACACACCCACACAAATACACACATACACAAACACACACACATACATACATACATACATGCATGCAAACATACAAACATACATACGTACATACATACACACACACAAATACACACATGCAAACATACAAACACACACAAACACACATACATAATACACACATACACACACACACACCCACACAAATACACACATACACAAACACACACACATACACACATACACACATGCAAACATTCAAACACAAGAATACACACATACATAATACACACATACACAAACACACACACACATACGTAAATGCATGCATACATACAAACATACATACATACATGCATACACACACACATACATACATACATACATACATGCATGCATACACACATGCATACATACACATACATAATACACACATACACAAACACATACATACATACATACATACATGCATGCATACATACAAACATACATACGTACATACATACACACACACAAATACACACATGCAAACATACAAACACACACAAACACACATACATAATACACACATACACACACACACACCCACACAAATACACACATACACAAACACACACACATACACACATACACACATGCAAACATTCAAACACAAGAATACACACATACATAATACACACATACACAAACACACACACACATACGTAAATGCATGCATACATACAAACATACATACATACATGCATACACACACACATACATACATACATACATACATGCATGCATACACACATGCATACATACACATACATAATACACACATACACAAACACACACATACATACATACATACATGCATGCATACATACAAACATACATACGTACATACATACACACACACAAATACACACATGCAAACATACAAACACACGAATACACACATACATAATACACACATACAGAAACACACACACATACATACATGCATGCATACATACATACATACACACATACATAATACACACATGCATACATACATACATACATGCATGCATACATACAAACATACATACGTACCTAACCTAACCTTACCTAACCTAAACTTACCTAACCTAACCTAACCTAACCTAACCTAACCTAACCGAACCTAACCTAACCTAACCTAACCTAACCTAACCTAACCTAACCTATACACAAACACACACACATACATACATGCATGCATACATACATACATACATACATGCATGCATACATACAAACACACAAATACACACATGCATACATACACACACACATACACACATACATAATTCCCACATACACACATGCAAACATACAAACACACGAATACACACATACATAATACACACATACACAAACACACACACGTAAATGCATGCATACATACAAACATACATACATACATGTATACACACATGCATACATACACACATACATAATACACACATACACAAACACATACATACATACATACATACATGCATGCATACATACAAACATACATACGTACATACATACACACACACAAATACACACATGCAAACATACAAACACACACAAACACACATACATACATACATGCATGCAAACATGCATGCATACATACAAACATACATACGTACCTAACCTAACCTAACCTAACCTAACCTAACCTAACCTAACCTAACCTTACCTAACCTAACCTAACCTAACCTAACCTAACCTAACCTAACCGAACCTAACCTAACCTAACCGAACCTAACCTAACCTAACCTAACCTAACCTAACCTATACACAAACACACACACATACATACATGCATGCATACATACATACATACATACATGCATGCATACATACAAACACACAAATACACACATGCATACATACACAGACTTACATACACACATACATAATACACACAATCACACATGCAAACATACAAACACACGAATACACACATACATACTACACACATACACAAACACACACACATACATACATGCATGCATACAAACATACATACATACGTACATACATACATACATACATGCATACATACACACATAGATAATACACACATACACAAACACATACATACATACATACATACATGCATGCATACATACAAACATACATACGTACATACATACACACACACAAATACACACATGCAAACATACAAACACACACAAATACACATACATAATACACACATACACACACACACACCCACACAAATACACACATACACAAACACACACACATACATACATACATACATGCATGCAAACATACAAACATACATACGTACATACATACACACACACAAATACACACATGCAAACATACAAACACACACAAACACACATACATAATACACACATACACACACACACACCCACACAAATACACACATACACAAACACACACACATACATACATACTTACATACATGCATACATGCATGCATACATACTAACATACATACGTACACACATACATACATGCATACACACACACACATACACACATACATAATACACACATACACACATGCAAACATACAAACACACGAATACACACATACAGAAACACACACACATACATACATGCATGCATACATACATACATACACACATACATAATACACACATGCATACATACATACATACATGCATGCATACATACAAACATACATACGTACCTAACCTAACCTAACCTAACCTAACCTTACCTAACCTAACCTAACCTAACCTAACCTAACCTAACCTAACCTAACCTAACCGAACCTAACCTTACATAACCTAACCTAACCTATACACAAACACACACACATACATACATGCATGCATACATACATACATACATACATGCATACACATACACACATACACACATACATAATACACACATATACAAATGCATACATACACACACACAAATACACACATACATAATACACACATACACAAACACACACAGATACATACATACATACATACATACATACATGCATACACACACACACATACAAACATACATAATACACACATACACACATGCAAACATACAAACACACGAATACACACATACATAATACACACATACACAAACACACACACATACATACATGCATGCATACAAACATACATACATACGTACATACATACATACAAACACACGAATACACACATTCATAATACACACATACAGAAACACACACACATACATACATGCATGCATACATACATACATACACACATACATAATACACACATGCATACATACATACATACATGCATGCATACATACAAACATACATACGTACCTAACTTAACCTAACCTAACCTAACCTAACCTAACCTAACCTAACCTAACCTAACCTAACCTAACCGAACCTAACCTAACCTAACCTAACCTAACCTAACCTATACACAAACACACACACACATACATACATGCATGCATACATACATACATACATACATGCATGCATACATACAAACACACAAATACACACATGCATACATACACAGACTTACATACACACATACATAATACACACATACACACATGCAAACATACAAACACACGAATACACACATACATAATACACACATACACAAACACACACACATACATACATGCATGCATACAAACATACATACATACGTACATACATACATACATACATGCATACATACACACATACATAATACACACATACACAAACACATACATACATACATGCATGCATACATACAAACATACATACGTACATACATACACACACACAAATACACACATGCAAACATACAAACACACACAAACACACATACATAATACACACATACACACACACACACCCACACAAATACACACATACACAAACACACACACATACATACATACATACATGCATGCAAACATACAAACATACATACGTACATACATACACACACACAAATACACACATGCAAACATACAAACACACACAAACACACATACATAATACACACATACACACACACACCCACACAAATACACACATACACAAACACACACACATACATACATACATACATACATGCATACATGCATGCATACATACAAACATACATACGTACACACATACATACATGCATACACACACACACATACACACATACATAATACACACATACACACGTGCAATCATACAAACACACGAATACACACATACATAATACACACATACACAAAGACACACACACACATACATACATGCATGCATACATACATACATACACACATACATAATACACACATGCATACATACATACATACATGCATGCATACATACAAACATACATACGTACCTAACCGAACCTAACCTAACCTAACCTAACCTAACCTAACCTAACCTAACCTAACCTAACCTAACCGAACCTAACCTTACCTAACCTAACCTCACCTATACACAAACACACACACATTCATACATGCATGCATACATACATACATACATACATGCATACACATACACACATACACACATACATAATACACACATATACAAATGCATACATACACACACACAAATACACACATACATAATACACACATACACGAACACACACACATACATACATACATACATACATGCATGCATACACACGTGCATACATACACACACACAAATACACACATACATAATACACACATACACAAACACACACAGATACATACATACATACATACATACATACATGCATACACACACACACATACACACATACATAATACACACATACACACATACATAATACACACATACACACATGCAAACATACAAACACACGAATACACACATACATAATACACACATACACAAACACACACACATACATACATGCATGCATACAAACATACATACATACGTACATACATACATACAAACACACGAATACACACATACATAATACACACATACAGAAACACACACACATACATACATGCATGCATACATACATACATACACACATACATAATACACACATGCATACATACATACAAACATGCATGCATACATACAAACATACATACGTACCTAACTTAACCTAACCTAACCTAACCTAACCTTTTTTTTTTTTTTTTTTTTTTTTTTTTTTTTTTTTTTTCTTTTTTTTCCTATGCGTGGGAGGAGAAAATCTTCAATAAGACTCCCTCTAGTCCGCACTAGAGGGAAGTGTCAGATTTTTACTGACTAAAAAACTCCCCCGACTCACCTCACCCCTTTGGGGACCCCACTCGTTGGTGGATTGCTTCCGCAGGGGCTGATTTCGTCCTTGTTGGCTTCTCCTTTTTGTGCGGATCCCTCCTTTCCAGTTCATCTAGTTGACCCGCTTGGTTTCTGTTTCCTGAAAAACATTCATTTGCAGTATTAATCATAGGCTGGTAATAGTATATCTATATCTATGGGTTGACATCTATTCATTTCCTTCTATAAGTCTTTCCGCTTTCCTTAGCCGTTCGGCCTCCTCCTTCTGCTTCATGACGCTCCTTGCGAACTCTGCGAATGCTTCCCAAGAGGCTACGTCTTTAGTGATGTTCTGTGCTATGTCTTCAGTGTTGACCGGGGTGCTTTAACCTAACCTAACCTAACCTAACCTAACCTAACCTAACCTAACCGAACCTAACCTAACCTAACCTAACCTAACCTAACCTATATACAAACACACACACATACATACATGCATGCATACATACATACATACATACATGCATGCATACATACAAACACACAAATACACACATGCATACATACACAGACTTACAAACACACATACATAATACACACAATCACACATGCAAACATACAAACACACGAATACACACATACATAATACACACATACACAAACACACACACATACATACATGCATGCATACAAACATACATACATACGTACATACATACATACATACATGCATACATACACACATACATAATACACACATACACAAACACATACATACATACATATATACATGCATGCATACATACAAACATACATACGTACATACATACACACACACAAATACACACATGCAAACATACAAACACACACAAACACACATACATAATACACACATACACACACACACACCCACACAAATACACACATACACAAACACACACACATACATACATACATACATGCATGCAAACATACAAACATACATACGTACATACATACACACACACAAATACACACATGCAAACATACAAACACACACAAACACACATACATAATACACACATACACACACACACACCCACACAAATACACACATACACAAACACACACACATACATACATACTTACATACATGCATACATGCATGCATACATACTAACATACATACGTACACACATACATACATGCATACACACACACACATACACACATACATAATACACACATACACACATGCAAACATACAAACACACGAATACACACATACATAATACACACATACAGAAACACACACACATACATACATGCATGCATACATACATACATACACACATACATAATACACACATGCATACATACATACATACATGCATGCATACATACAAACATACATACGTACCTAACCTAACCTAACCTAACCTAACCTTACCTAACCTAACCTAACCTAACCTAACCTAACCTAACCGAACCTAACCTTACATAACCTAACCTAACCTATACACAAACACACACACATACATACATGCATGCATACATACATACATACATACATGCATACACATACACACATACACACATACATAATACACACATATACAAATGCATACATACACACACACAAATACACACATACATAATACACACATACACGAACACACACACATACATACATACATACATACATGCATGCATACACACGTGCATACATACACACACACAAATACACACATACATAATACACACATACACAAACACACACAGATACATACATACATACATACATACACACATACATGCATACACACACACACATACAAACATACATAATACACACATACACACATGCAAACATACAAACACACGAATACACACATACATAATACACACATACACAAACACACACACATACATACATGCATGCATACAAACATACATACATACGTACATACATACATACAAACACACGAATACACACATTCATAATACACACATACAGAAACACACACACATACATACATGCATGCATACATACATACATACACACATACATAATACACACATGCATACATACATACATACATGCATGCAAACATACAAACATACATACGTACCTAACTTAACCTAACCTAACCTAACCTAACCTAACCTAACCTAACCTAACCTAACCTAACCTAACCTAACCGAACCTAACCTAACCTAACCTAACCTAACCTAACCTATACACAAACACACACACACATACATACATGCATGCATACATACATACATACATACATGCATGCATACATACAAACACACAAATACACACATGCATACATACACAGACTTACATACACACATACATAATACACACATACACACATGCAAACATACAAACACACGAATACACACATACATAATACACACATACACAAACACACACACATACATACATGCATGCATACAAACATACATACATACGTACATACATACATACATACATGCATACATACACACATACATAATACACACATACACAAACACATACATACATACATGCATGCATACATACAAACATACATACGTACATACATACACACACACAAATACACACATGCAAACATACAAACACACACAAACACACATACATAATACACACATACACACACACACACCCACACAAATACACACATACACAAACACACACACATACATACATACATACATGCATGCAAACATACAAACATACATACGTACATACATACACACACACAAATACACACATGCAAACATACAAACACACACAAACACACATACATAATACACACATACACACACACACCCACACAAATACACACATACACAAACACACACACATACATACATACATACATACATGCATACATGCATGCATACATACAAACATACATACGTACACACATACATACATGCATACACACACACACATACACACATACATAATACACACATACACACGTGCAATCATACAAACACACGAATACACACATACATAATACACACATACACAAAGACACACACACACATACATACATGCATGCATACATACATACATACACACATACATAATACACACATGCATACATACATACATACATGCATGCATACATACAAACATACATACGTACCTAACCGAACCTAACCTAACCTAACCTAACCTAACCTAACCTAACCTAACCTAACCTAACCTAACCGAACCTAACCTTACCTAACCTAACCTAACCTATACACAAACACACACACATTCATACATGCATGCATACATACATACATACATACATGCATACACATACACACATACACACATACATAATACACACATATACAAATGCATACATACACACACACAAATACACACATACATAATACACACATACACGAACACACACACATACATACATACATACATACATGCATGCATACACACGTGCATACATACACACACACAAATACACACATACATAATACACACATACACAAACACACACAGATACATACATACATACATACATACATACATGCATACACACACACACATACACACATACATAATACACACATACACACATACATAATACACACATACACACATGCAAACATACAAACACACGAATACACACATACATAATACACACATACACAAACACACACACATACATACATGCATGCATACAAACATACATACATACGTACATACATACATACAAACACACGAATACACACATACATAATACACACATACAGAAACACACACACATACATACATGCATGCATACATACATACATACACACATACATAATACACACATGCATACATACATACAAACATGCATGCATACATACAAACATACATACGTA